>NW_005872395.1:14398-17363 GCF_000147115.1 Myotis lucifugus
TCAGTTGTTTGCCTCCTGCCAAGCCCGAACAGGGCCAGGCTGGGTAGGGGCAGCAATTGAGGTCGAAATAAACCTTAGACCAGTGGTCTCAACCTTCCTAATGCTGCGACCCTTTAATACAGTCCCTCATGTTGTGATGACTCCCAATTTCATTGTTACAAATTGAACATAATTAAAGCATAGTGATTAATCACGCAAAAAAAAATAAAGACATCTTAGTTAATATCTATTTTTTATTTATTAACATTGAACTCATTGCCAATAGCAGTAGAGCTCATTCCTTATGAAAGCTTCTCTAACAGATACATTAGCTCCATAAAACATAGCTAGTGCTTTGGCACTATGGTTGCAGGCTATTTTAAACAGCAGGGGGAAGACAGCCAATCTAGGATGATCACTCATCATTGATCTTTCTCTATTCCTTTCTGAAATAGTAGAAATGTATATTTCTAAAAAACTCACTGTGGCCCTGGCCTGTGTGCCTCAGTGGGGAGAGTGTCAACCTGCGAATTGAAGGGTCCCTGGTTCGATTCCCAGTCACGGCATATGCCCGGGTTGCGGACTCAATCCCCAGTGGGGAGGGGGGGATACAGGAGGCAGCTGATCCATGGTTCTCTCTCATCATTGACGTTTCCATCTCTCTTCCTCTCCCTTCATCTCTGAAATCAATAAAAAATATATTTTTAAAAAATACACTGGGTTTCAACACAAAACTTTACCTTGAATTTTTTTTTCTCGCTACTAACACGTTCCCATGATAACCCTGCATCTGGAGGTGCCATCAATAATGGCAGCCTCCAGGGGAAGGACTGCCTCAGTAATGCCCTACAGAGGCCGCTGAGTCTAGTGGGAATAACACGTTCTCCCGATATCCCTGCACCTCGCTGTACGGACTGGCTGCCTCCATAATGGTGTTGTCCAAGGGACTGGCTGCCGCAATCATAGCGGCCGCCGGGATACTGGCTGCCTCAGGAAAGGTGACCTGTCCGGTACTGGCTGCCTTGGTAACGGCGGCGGCCCCAGGACTGACTGCTCCAATCATGGCAGCCTCTAGGTTACGCACTGAATTAGTGAACGCACAGCTTCCCCATGTCAGTGCAGCAGCCAAGGCCTCCCTTTGCAGGGCTGGGACGGGAAGGAGTGCAAAAGCCAGACCCGTGACTTCAGTCCATCCAGGGAAGGAATAATTGCACCCTGGACAGCCTCGATGATTTTGTAGGGTTTTCTGTGAATTATTTTTGTTTTTTGTTTGTTTGTGGTTTTTTGGGTAGAATTTTTCATCAAATTCACAGGACATTAGCTAACATTTCAGCACCACGGACAGAAGCACAAGGTGGTATTCTTTGAATGGGGCAGAAGAGGATCGTTTTTGCAAAGGAATTGGCTGATATCTTCCTTTGGGGGGGGGAGGTGGTCTCGCTATGTTGCCCAGGCTGGAGTGCAGTGGCTATTCACAGGAGCGATTCCACTGCTGATCAGCAAGGGAGCTTTGACCTACTCCGTCTCCGACCTGGGCTGGTTCACCCCTCCTTAGGCAACCTGGTGGCCCCCCGCTCCCGGGAGGTCACCAAATTGATGCCGAAGTTAGTGCGGACACCCGATCGGCATAGCGCACTCCAGCCCAGACCTCCTGGGCTCAAGCGATCCTCTAGCCTCAGCCTCCCGAGTAGCTGGGACCACAGGCGCGCGCCACCGCGCCCGGCTGACAGCTTCCTTTAAGGCAGTGGGTTCTCAACCTTCCTAATGCCGCGACCCTTTAATACAGTTCCTCATGTTGTGACTCAACCATAAAATTATTTTTCTTGCAACTTCATAACTGTAATGTCGCTACTGTTATGGGATCCTAATGTAAATATCTGATATGCAGGAACATAATTAAAGCATAGTGATTAATCACAAGAACAATATGTAATTATATATGTGTTTTCCGATGGTCTTAGGCGACCCCTGTGAAAGGAACGTTCGACCCCCCAAAGGGGTCGCGACCCACAGGTTGAGAACCGCTGGTCTAGTGGGAATCCCTGTTTCCCAGAACGAAACTCCCCGCCTACCGCCTGGTCCTCTCGCTAAGGAAGCGAACACATGCGCCTGGAAGACAGTCCGGGACCCCGAATACCATCGGGTGGAACAGAGACTCGGTCAGGCGGCAGGAAGGCCGCGTCACCCCAACACCTGCCCAAGCTGGGGGCTCCCGGCCCCCGGGGTCCCTCCGCGACACCACAGGAATCCAAGCCCTGGACACCGCCCAGCCGGGCCCGGGCTGAAGGCTTCTTGACGGACACTCACAGGACCCTGGGCAGCCAATCACCACGCGGGGTTGCGGGCGGGGGGCGGGCTCTTTCCACAGGATTCTGCCCTTGACTGGCAGGAAGGCTGCACCCAGAGCCCCGCCCTTTCCGCGTTTCTGACCGCCCATTGGCGTGACCGCAGCACTGATTGGCGGCTGCCGCTGACGCTCTGGAGGCGGGAAGCTCCCCCCTCGCCCCGCCTCACACGGGAGCGCGCGGGGCGGGAGCGCGGGTTTGAGGGGACCTCCGCCAGGTGGGCAGCGCGGCCGGAGACGGACAGGAAAACGGGGGCCTCGCGTGTGAACCCCTTTGCCGCCGGCCTTCACCCCCACTCTAAGACCCCGGGTGCCCTCCCGAGAGGCTCCCAGGACTGTCAGCCTCCGGGGACCCCAAGTCCGCTAACCCGGAGGACCCCCGGTCTCCGCGCCCAGAGGAACGCTCAATCCCCCAAAGCTCAGACCCCAGCACACCCCGAGCCCGGGCTCCCTGACCACGGCACCCCAGAAAGACCACATCCCCAACTCCGAAACCCGGAACCCTGGAGCCTGTCCCTGACACCCCAAATCTCTGCACAGGAGCCCCGAATCCTCTCACCCGAGCACCCAACTTTCCCGGCCAGAGAGACCCGGATCCTGTCCCGCGGGGCCCGTCTCCTCAGCCGGCGACGTCTCTGCCCC
>NW_005872395.1:26707-28356 GCF_000147115.1 Myotis lucifugus
CGGGACGGCGGGGAGGGGGGTTGTGGAACACTAAACATCGCGAATCTGTCATTGGGGCTTCCCTGGGTTAAGTGGAATTTGAGGAAACATGGGGGGGGGGGGAGTTGCAACACAACAGAGCAGCATTTGGAAGGATGTTGCCCACCTTGAGACAGTGTTCACTCGTGTATGCTTCCCAAATCAAACACACAATCAACTTCATGCAACTGAGGCACAAGATAAAATAAGGTGCATGAAGTTTGACTGATAAAATGCTCGTGGGGAGAGGAAATGGAGTCGGTCAGGGGAGATTAGGTGTAAGGGAAAGTGTGCTGCTTACTATTCAAGGGCTCAGGAACATCAACATACAATAGGAACCAACCCTTACATTTGCACTCAGGACCCACACTTACCACACTCAGTGTAAATTGGATGTTTCAAATGTCCTCCATCAACTCATACCAACTATCGCTGTTCCATAGATTTGTGAAGACACAATTAACCCCATACCAACATAGCTGCTACCCTACATATCTAACTATTAAAGGCTAGCTTTGAGGCAGGCAGGGGGGATGTAGAGTAGCCAACCACAGCTAATACAAAGAGACGAACTTGACAGTGGACACATGTGATGGAAGGTGAGGTGAACGGTGGCCCTGACCAGGTCAAGGGCAGATCCAACCAGGTGTCCTGTAAGCAACCTGGGATACAAAAAAAACTCCCAGATGAGACCTTGTCCATGAAAACCACACCCAACAGGACCCCGCAGCCACTCCGGCCCCCTGTGGGAACCATGACTGGGAGTTACCAGGTAAGACACTGACTACAAGCTACAGTGAAGATTGCTCAGGGTAATGTACAATTTCTAGACCACAGAGGAAATACACAGGAAAAAGTGTCCACACAACAGGGAGCTACATTGGGGGTATATAGGACAATGACAACCACATAGTCCGCAGCCTGTGCAGACAGAGCAGCCTGTCTTATAAAGGGAGACCAGAGAGGAGGGTAGGAAAGAAATGCTATAAGCAGACAACTCCATGGGCCCCAGACAACACTCTCCCAGTATATATCTTCTGTGTCTAAAATCTATCCTTGAAATAAAACAACCATCATGTTGAGAGCGCACCCAACCAATACAGTGTGTGTGTGTGTGTGTGTGTGTGTGTGTGTGTGTGTGCATGCACGTGCTCACATGGACACTAGGGACATAGGAAAGGACACTATTCACTCACAAGCAACACTGTGCTCACAGGTCCTACGGCAGACATGTCAGCTCCCCACAGGCACAAGCTACACGGATGCATGCGGGTGAGCACACAGTCACAGCTTCCCTTCTCTAGGAAGCGGCACCATGAGGTGACACTGGGGCATCACAAGGACAACACACATTGTTCCACGCTGGCCAGGTGAGTGCAGGGGGGAAACAAGGCACAGACTCCTCCATACCAACAGCAACCTCTGTGACGAGGACATGGCCACCGGGAAAGGCACACAGACCTAGAAAGGGAGGATTTCTGTTAGCAGAATCCATACACAGCAGGTTAACAGGACTTGACCCACAGGAAACCCATTCATTAACCCTAACCAAGCAAGCAACCCACCCACTCAAACACCCACCCACCTATAATACAGCGTTCAGGGGGTTAAAGAAAAAGAGACCTGAGGGG
>NW_005872395.1:29473-33226 GCF_000147115.1 Myotis lucifugus
GCTCCGATCTTTTATTGAAGTTGTGGAGCCCTTAGGGATAGAGAGGTCTGTCTGGGGTAGCCCGAAAGGTAAGGTGGTTTGAATGACACATGGATTAGCTCATCGGTACACAATTTCCAGAAATAGGCAAAATATTTGATCAACAATAATCAACAAGGATCTACACAAGTATCTAAGGAACTAAGGTGGGGATGATGCTTTAGCTACCATTATCTAGGGAATTCAGTGAGCTAAGGTGGGGATGATGCTTCAGCTAGATTAACTGGGTGGTGTCCAATTAACTGGGTGGTGCACAGCCCTGACCTTTGCTAGGACTTTCAAGCTCTGACTTTTGCCAGGACTTTCAAAGGGTTACTAGCTTTTGGGGGTCTTTGTCTATATTCAGTTAGTGAAGACAGTAAATGGTTTCTGGCATCTCCCCCTTATTTTTTCTTTAAAAAATCTAGAAATATAAGAACAAGTCCCAATTTCAATGTCCAACAGTTCTGAGTCCACGTTTCAATGTCCAACAGTTCGTGTGTACATGCCAGCAATGAAATGCTGGTTCTGGATGGTGGACAAATGGTGGTAATGCAGGTCCGGTCCTCTGGTTTGGTCCTGGGCACCCTGCAACGACGCACAACTGCTGACTGCTAGCATGGCAAGGCATCTTCACCATCTCCATCTCTGAACTGTCTCTTCTGTCTTTGTGGCTGGCTTTCTGGGATCCGTTGTTACAGGAATCCACATGGTCTTGTAGCTGTTCTATGAAAGTATACAAACATATTCTCGACCAAAGGTTAAAGGAAAAAAACCTTACTTGGGGTCTTTTCTTTAAAATGATCACTTGTCAAAAACGACACCATCTTCCTCGTGTCGCAGCGACACAGAGAGGAACATACGGAATCAAACAATAACATTCCATTCTTCTTTCCAAATAGAAAATATTTGGCCATTTCAGAAAACATGACTGGCAACACATAAAACATAAAAGACACAGACGAATCCTATCTTTCCCACTTCAAAAAGACACAAAAGCAGCTTCCATGCCCTAACCAGTTTTGCTCAGTGGATACAGCATCGGCCTGTGGACTGAAGGGTCCCAGGTTCGATTTCGGCTAAGGGCATGTACCCAGTAGGGGGTGTGCAGGAGACAGCTGATGGATGTTTCTCTCTCATCAGTGTTTCTAACTCTCTTTCCCTCTCCCTTCCTCTCTGTAAAAAATCAAATATATATATTAATTAAGTTAATTAATATATATATTAATTTCATAATATATATTTAATACATATTAATATATATATATATTTGATTTTTTACAGAGAGGAAGGGAGAGAGATAGAAATATCAATGATGAGAGAACAACATTGATTGGCTGCCTCCTGCACACCCCCACTGGGGATAGAGCCCACAACCCAAGCATGTGCCCTTGACTGCCTCCTATCCTGACCCCGTGTAGGCTCCAGTTGGGCCACCCCCACCCCCCCACCCCCGCTCCTCAGGGCTACACCTCCCTCCCCTCAGGTTCAAGGGGCCTCTCGCCTCCATTCCCACTCTGCCCGCACATCCTGGCGGGTCTTTGGGCGCCGGGTGCACAGCGAGGCCCTCACATACATGAGAGTCAGAGGCCCTGCCTGCAGGAGAGGCTGAAACAGAAAGAGAACCGCGGGGACACGAGGCATTCGGAGCTCGGGGCCTTCCAGTCCTTGCAAAACGACAGGAGCAGGCGCTTTAGAAGATGCTATTCCTACTATGCCCACTAGGGGGCAGCAGAAGAGCATTTTTCTTGGTAGGAAAGGGGGCGGGGCCAAAGGCTCTTTCTGAGTCTTGTTCTTGATAAACAGCTTAAGATCAAGATTCCAAGTATCGGCATCAGGGTGGCAAAACGGTGACCCCTTCATAAAGAATGTGAATTGTCTGTGACACCAGTATTCTTTAAATTGGTAAATGCATGAACAAACACCTTTCTAGAAATACGCTTTCTCATAGTACAATTTTTTATGTTCCACAGGACATGTTTGCTAATAGTCCCAATGCCTTTAGTTCCTCTATAAGATGAAGCAAAGCATGAATAAATCTGTGTTCAGTAACCCCACTCCTCACCCAAACTCTCACTACATTGCAACACACAATAAACCACAACACACCCTGTTTCCCACACCAGCCAGCCCCGCTGGTCCTCTGCAGGCGACACTCGTTCTGCCTCATGGTTTGTGGCGGGGCCTCCGGACTATGGAGGTGCCCCTACGTGTCTGCTGAGGCACATGGCACGGCCGCGGGGACACGGAGACACCTGAGCACTGGGCAGTGTCTCCGCTGCTTCCTGGGCTTCAGGCTGCGCTGCGGGGCGGTCACTGGACGCCACACCACAGGCTTCGCGGGGTCAGAGAGGAGACCGGGCGCTCCCTGCACAGAACATGACCCCTGGGAGCCGATGCCATGAGGATCCGCTGTCGGCGTGTGAGGATCTGCACACGGTTCCCCTTCACCTTCCCTGACGTCAGAGGACGGGGAGGAGGTAGAGAGACGCGGACTCGCAGTCCCGGGACCAAAGCTGCAACATTGTTTGCGTCCGTCCGGGAGGGTGCTCCGCCCACTGAGCCACACGGCCATGTTCTGACAGCTCACACACATCGCCCTTGCTTTAGGGAGCATCCATTACTGCGGGGACAGGGAAGCACAGAAGAACTTGGCCCAGAAGCAGCCACCAGGGAGCCTGGGAGGGCGGCTGTGGCTCTAGAAACGAGCTGAGCGGCGGCTGTGGCTCCAGAGAAAGAAAAGTCACAGCGACGAGGGGACCCGCCGGGAGCTGCCTCACCCGAGGCCCAGCCGCTCCTCCCGGCCCTGCGCCAGCTCCGGCCTAGCACGGTGGCCTCGCCTCACGCCCTCGCCTCACGCCTCTCACCTCACACCTCACACCTCTCACCTCACATCTCTCACCTCACACCTCTCACCTCACACCTCTCACCTCACATCTCTCACCTCACACCTCACATCTCTCACCTCACACCTCGCACCTCACACCTCACACCTCTCACCTCACATCTCTCACCTCACACCTCTCACCTCACACTTCTCACCTCTCACCTCACACCTCACACCTCTCACCTCACATCTCTCACCTCACACCTCACACTTCTCACCTCTCACCTCACACCTCTCACCTCACACCTCACACTTCTCACCTCTCACCTCACACCTCTCACCTCACACCTCACACCTCACACTTCTCACCTCTCACCTCACACCTCTCATCTCACACCTCACACCTTCACCTCAGACCTCACACCTCACACCTCTCACCTCACACCTCTCACCTCACACCTCACACCTCTCACCTCACACCTCAGGCTCAAATCTCTCACCTCAGGCCTGTGACGGCAGGCCTGAGCCGCGCAGCTCAAGTGTCGGACCTCGCACCTCTCAGGTCGGGGTTCTCACCTCGGGCCTCAGGGTCACGGCTGGGGCTGGGAGCGGGGGGGCTCAGAGCGGGGGGTGAGACCTCAGAGGTCGGGGCGGTGACCGCACGGGGGGGGGTCGGGCCTCAAACGTTAGGGGCAAACGTCAGGCGTGGGGCGTGGGGGGGGGGGGGAGGGCGGCAGAGGGGGGTTGCTGGGGGCGGGCCGTGGGGGGTCGGACGTGCGAGGGGGGGATGGTAAGGGTAAGAGGGTAAGGGTTATAGTTGAAAGTTTAGAGTTTAGAGGTGGAAGGTCTCGAGCGGAGGTTGAAGAGTTACTTGTGAGGGGTGAGGTTGGAGTGCTGGGGTGGGCAGG
>NW_005872395.1:33366-42296 GCF_000147115.1 Myotis lucifugus
ACCTCACACCTATCACCTCACACCTCTCACCTCACACCTCTCACCTCTCACCTCACACCTCTCACCTCACACCTCTCACCTCACACCTCACACCTCAGGACCTGCCGCTGCTCCCAGGCCACCACTCACCTCAGGTCCGCCAGCCGCCTGCCTCTTACCCTGAACCCCGAGTGGCTCCAGTTGGACCACCTTCCTCTCCACAGGCCCACCCTCCGCTCCCTCAGGTTCAACACTCTCACCTCAGTTCCCGCTCATCCGCACATCCGGGCAGGTGGGAGGCACAGCAAGGCCACGCCCCTAAGTCCCGGCCCCGCCCCTCATTCCCACCTAGCCCCGCCCCTCCACAGGAAAAGGCTTTGTGGCTCAGCCTTTTTTTAGTTGCTAATCCCCAGGGGAGGCTATTTGCACTGAGTTTTTAAGAGGGAGTGGGAGGGAGGAGAGGAGACAAGCATGTCCATGGGTTGCCTCCCACCTGCAGCCCCCAGGTGGGGAATGGTGCCCTTGAGCAGAACTGAACAAGCGACCCTTCAGTCCCAGGGCTGACGCTCTAACCACTGAGCCACACGCTAGGGCTGCAGCTGGACTTTTATCTGTGACCTGCTGCCGGCCTCATGTCCCAACCTCATACCTCACACCTCACACCTCTCACCTCACATCTCACACCTCTCACCTCACACTTACTTATTATTTAATTCATATTTTTTTCTATTGACCTGAGGAGACATGTTTATCATACAAAATTTATCTTTATATTTGAGTCTATTACTATGCCTTCTATTCTGTTTCATTAATTTGTCTATGTAGTCCAGCCAGTGTAGCTCAGTGGTTAAGCATCAACCTAGGAACCAGGAGGTCACCATTCAATTCCCGGTCAGGGCAGGTGCCCAGGTCCATGCAAGCGGTGGGACCAGGTCGTGAGACCAAACTTGAGGTGAGCTGGGGCGGGGGAGCAGGTACAGCCAGCCTGTGAGGACCAGAAAAGTGTGCAGGCTCGATCCCCAGTAGGGGTTGTGCAGGAGGCAGCTGATCAATGACTCTCTCTCATTGATGCTTCTCCAAAAAATCAATAAATCATATATATTTTGAAATGTGTCTGTTGGGAAGCAGTGCACTCCTGAATCCTGTCCGGAGGAGGTGATCATGAAAAGGGGTCCAACTGGAACCAGGAGGCCGCTCCCCAGGAAACTGGTCCTGAGGAAGCGCTGACTTGGAAACACGGGAGAAAGTGCTCACAGACTCCAGCTGCCGCTGAGCACCCCACCCCAGGCGTCCCCTCTGGTTCTCAAACACTCGCTGGCACTTGACCCTGATCTCAGGCTCCCTCTCTACCCCCCACACTGCCTGCCCCAGGACGGAGACATCCCATCCGGGTCTCTCCTCGCCCGTTTCCCCAGGTGCCAGCTGCCCATTAGAGTTGGGCTTGAGTCGGGACACGTAATTCATCTCAAGGTCTCTACTGGCCCCTCATGTTCCCTGGCCCCTTTCCTCATGTCCTCTTTCCCATCACATCCTGGTGAAAGCAGGGATGGATAATTCAGTTCCAGGTGTTTCTCCTTTTGCCAGGCAACCGCTGTAACCACACAGCTGGCTAGAGCCGTGATACAGAATTCTGCTCAAGGCCTTTCCTGGCCACGTACCCCAACAATCACTGTGCTCTTCACAGCAGGTTGAAGCAGGGAGGGAGAATGTGCCTGCAGGTCTCTCCTTGCCCATTGACTCATGACCCCTCAAAAGGTGTGTGGAAAGGGGATAAGTAAGTTGTCTCCTGTTCTCTCCTCACCTCTTAGCCAAACACCTGCTCTGCCCCTCACACACTGGAGAGCGAGAGTGGCTGTCTTGCGGAGCTGCTCACCAGCACTCGGAGACGCGAGACTCAGAGTCGCGGAGAGGTGAGGAGTCGAGGAGACGCCATTGCTCCTTGCTCCGCCCTGGTGATTCCCGGGGACCCGCCCTACTCAATTTGCAAACTCAGAGACCTAAAGTCACCACAAAGGATGGTCTGAAATTAAACTTTAACTAAAGCACTTATGGTGGGCAGTTATGTCCTACGCCAGTGGTCGGCAAACTCATTAGTGAACAGAGCCAAATATCAACAGTACAACTATTGAAATTTCTTTTGAGAGCCAAATTTTTAAAAAAATATATTTTATTGATTCCTTACAGAGAGGAAGGGAGAGGGATAGAGAGTTAGAAACATCGATGAGAGAGAAACATCGATCAGCCGCCTCCTGCACACCCCCCACTGGGGATGTGCCCACAACCACGGTACATGCCCTTGACTGGAATCGATCCCAGGACCCTTCAGTCCACAGGCCGACGCTCTATCCACTGAGCCAAACCGGTCAGGGCAAGAGAGAGAGCCAAATTTTTTAAATTAATTGTATTATTCTGAATAGTTTAAGTAAGCTGCAACAAACAAAGCCATTTTCATTTTAGAAAAAAAAATGAATAGAGGAAAACATCGGATAATTTAAAAAGTATAAGAACCTAGATTTCTGTGGTGAGAACACTAGCGGCCTTCTCTTTGGGCACCCAGTTGGGTCTCGACAGTCAGAGGAGGGAAATTATTCCAAACGTTTTAGACCAAATTCGCTCCTTTTCTTGTTTGCACTTCTTCATGTGTCATTGCAGCAGTTCCGATAGAAGAAATTCTCTAAAGTTGATCTGAGCCTGGGTCTGCATTTACAGGCAATGTTCTTTTGGACACAGAACAAATCTCTTAGGGTCTTTTTTATCACTAATAAATTTATCATTTTTATAGCTACCACAGTCATTGTTGAGAGACCTAAGACCCGGCTCTGCTCCTGAGAGCCTGTGAGGTTGGCCCTCGCAGTGCCCAAGTAAACTCGGACCAGAACTGTACACTCCTAAGACCCGGTCCAGTCTAGGGGTTGTGCTCACAGAAAGGTGGTCCCACAAGAATTCCTCACTTAAATTGGCACCTGAGACTTGTACCCCAGACACAGTCCAGGCACACACTCTGGTCCTCACAGGCTGGCTGTACCTGCTCCCCCGCCCCAGCTCACCTCAAGTTTGGTCTCACAATCAGGCCCTCCGCTTGCATGGACACACTTCACCTTATGTCCTTCACCTCACTGCTCTCTTGATGTGTGGACTGAGGACTGTGTGTCCGGGCCCAGCTTCTCATCTCAGGCCCTGGTTGCTGTTGTCGACAATTGGCAGGAAGCAGAATCTCAACAAATGGATGGAGAACGGAGGTTTTTCACCAAGTTCTATAAATAGACATGAAAGGAATAGATATAAGTGAGTTACATGAAATCCACTGGTGAGAGACTGGGGAGGTGGGAGAAAGCAAAGGGGGGAAACCTCTGGGATTGGGTAAAAGTAAAATGATAGACAGACACGGGCTTCTTTTAGGAGGTGCAGGAGAGTTCACAGTCAATTAACATGACAACAACGAGGGGAATTGTGGTCTCCGCCCCATGCATTGGTTGTGCCCCGAGGGGCCTGGAAAAGGGGAAATTACCAGTTACCCGGAGATGACATGCCACAGGTATGTCACCAGATTCAAGAAAGACAATAAGCTGGTGCCATTTGCTGTGCCCTGAGGGGTCCAGAAAAAAGGGAAGTTACAAGTTTTAGATATGTTATCTTAGAGGCAAAAAAGACAAATGGGCCCAGTAAAGATCTAAGTTGATCTTTTGTCAGGGAAAATACTGGCCTAGGACATGACTACCCACCATCACCTGTTTGCAGTTAAATATTTAATTTCCGGACCATCTTTTGTGGTTATTTTAGGTCTCTGAGTTTGCAAGACGGCCACGCAGGCCTCCCCTGAGCTTGTCAGGAGGTGAGGCTTCTCCCCCCTCAGCAGGTTCTTGGTGGTGACAGCCCAGGGTTAAGCTCTTGGGCGGAGCTGGCTCTGCTGTTACTGGTGAAGCTGGAGGTGGGATTCACACCAGGGCCCTGGCCCAGCTGCCCCCGCTCAGGAGGGAGGTGGAGGGGTGCTGCTCCGGCACCAGCACAGGGCTGAGCTAGGGCTGACCAGGCTCTGGATGTGGTTCTGGAGCAGAATGAAGAGGAGGCTTGTGCACATAACTGATTCCCCTATGTCTTTCCAAAGACAGGACGACCCCGCTGCCTTAGAGGGAAGCCAGCCCGTGATCCTCACCCCAGACAGTCTTCCCAGCCTGAGCCCCTCACCTCCCAGCTCTGCTGCAGAAGGACCCGGAGAAGATGGGAAGGGCCGCCAGCCCTGAGCCAGGCACGCTGACCTTCGTGGGAGCCAGCTTCAGCATGAAACAGGGAATCGCAGGGGCTGGTCGACGTCTGGCACCTGATCCGGCCAGGCTCCCACCATAGAGAACTGGTCCCGAAGGAGGCAGGTGTGCAGCAGAGCCAGAATCCTGGCAGTTCTGTCCACACCGCCCTCCCTTGGCACCTTGCTTGGCTCTAGCCCCTTCGCCAGGGCACATCCCACCCTCGACCCCTGTGTGGCTGTCCTGGTCGTCCAGCAGATGTAACACAGAGTCTGTGTAAGTCTCTTCTTCCCACTGACGTCTCCCAAAGGCCCTGGACCCAGCCCACCCAGCCCTCGCTGTCCCTGGGCCCCTGGACTGAGGGTTGAGACAGACCTAGGAGCAGGCTGCTCACACACCTCCTGTTCTGAGCCCAGTGATGGAGGTCAGGAGGGTGAGAAAGGCAGGCTGAGAGAAATGGGGCCGTGGTGGGGATGGGGCCCCAAGGGACAACTCTCTGGTCCCCGGGACCTGGGATCCCACCCACAGTTCTCTTTGACTCCTCTCCTCCAGCCCTGAGCTCCCCATGGGAATCGGAAGAGGTGTAAGAGCCAGGGTTCTGCCAGGTCCTCTGAACCCACAGCCCCCAAACTCTACTCCCACCCTATCCCGTAGACACAGGAGACCCTCCTCTGAACCCAAAGTCCACTCACTTTTGTAGGATTTCCTGTGATTGCACATCCAGGGCAGAACCTGGGACGATGCCTCCACATGCACAGGAGGCCATGAGGGTGCCAGATCGGACTGTGTCTAGGGCCACTGTCTGGCTCACTAACTGGAACTGAGGCCCACATTTCGTGTCTGCTTTGTTCGTGGAGTTCTGCGGAGTATCTCCCAAAGCCCCTGCTTGTAGCAGGCGCTTCATGACACAACCACAGCCATCCCAGGTACCCAAATGGGCCTCAGTGGGGCCCCTGTCCCCCGAGATCCCTCATCTGGCGACAACATGGACAAGGACAAGGACCACTAGATGGCGTCTCAAGGTCCTTGTCCGGTCACTTTCCAAGCTCAGAAATGCCACAGGCCAGTGATGGGTGAGGCCGGCAGCTCTTCATGGGGAGAGAGACAGCCTGCCCAGCAGCCGGCCCTTTCTGCAGAGCTTGAATCTGGGCTGGGCATCTGGGATTCCGCCCAACCTCGGCTCTCTGTGAGACAGATGGGGCGCGGAGCTGGGCGGCTGCAGCCTGAGTTCCCTCCATCACTGCAATGTCGCCGGATCAGTGAGGCTAACAGCCTGGCAAAGCCACCCAGTGGCCAATGGTGCCGGTGCCTGGCCTTTGACCTCTCTGATGTCAGCTGCTGGGTCAGGTCTTGATGGGGCGCTGCGGAGAGCAGCAGAGCCTGGTCCCCCACTCCCTAAACCCAGACTCCCCTGGGCTAGTTGGCGCGGAGAAGGTCCAGCGTCCTCGCTCGCCCGCCCTTGGTGGGAAGGACGGCTGGGCCTCTGCACGGGTTCGCAGCGCCGCCACCAGGGGGCGCTGCTCCACCGTGAAACGCCGCACTGCTGAGAGGAGGTCAAAAAATAGAGGCATGGAGACAGGAAGCTTTTACAGAAAAGACGTAGCAATGACCAGGTTCCCGAATGCACGTCAAGGGGCTCACACTCTGAGAAGCATCTGCACGTACAAATGTGGTTCTGTTCGTTTCAGCCGTAGGAGCGTCTCTGGGAACCCCCCCTAGTTCCCAACACCCAGCCTGGAAGGACACCAGGGAAGGGGCTTTGAAATCAGTAAATTATTTCCCCAAAGAGCCCTAGCCGGCTTGGCTCAGTGGATAGAGCGTCAGCCTGCGGACTGAAGGGTCCCGGGTTCGATTCCGGCCAAGGGCACATGCCTGGGTTGCGGGCTCAATCTCCAGTGGGGTGCGTGCGGGAGGCAACCAATCAATGATTCTCTCTCATCATTGATGTTTCTATCTCTCTCTCTCTCCTTCTCCCTTCCTCTCTGAAACCAATAAAGAAATATATAAAAAAAAATAAAAAAAATAAAAAAAGATAAGAAATTATTTCCCCAAAGAGAAGCTGCATGTGCCCGAGGAGCCACTCAGTGTCTCTAAGGCTCCTTTGTCACAGAGATAATGGTGCCTCCCAGAAGGGCTGTCGGGACCCTCAGAGGCAGAGTTTATCCTTCCCACCCTGTCACCAGGCACAGCGGCCCTCTCACCACGACCCCTTTTACCCCCCACCCCTCTCGTCCCCCACCCCTCTCGCCCCACACCCCTCTCACCCCCCACCACACTGGTAAATCGCTGCCTTCTGAAGCCACTGTTCAACCGAGAAAACAAATGCATAAAATAAACAGGCCAGGTACTATTCCACATCCACTAGAACGGCTGTAATCAAAGACAAGAAAAGTAACATGTGTTGATGAGCCTCCTGCACTGCTGGAGGGCACGTGAAACGCTGCAGCCACTTAGGAAGCAGTCTTGCATTCCTCAAAACGTTAAACCTAGAATTGCCATGTGATCCAGGCATTCCAGGCCCAGCATGATACCCCACAGAATTGACAGCTGGTGTTCAGACATGCATATGCGTGTACATGGAGCACTGCTCACCTTCGCCGGGGAGTGGGAGCAACCCAAACCTCCATCCACTGACTGATGCGTAAACCGAATGTGGCCACGTGATGGGGTGTCATCTGGTCGTGACAGGAGTGGAGCAGTGACAGCACCACAGCACGGATGCCTCTCCACACATCACGCTAAGTGAAAGAAGCCAGACACAGAGTGACCTATGGGATGAGTCCATTTGTGAAACATCCAGAAAACGCAAGTCCACAGACAGAAAGCAGGTGAGTGGTGGCCAGGGGGTGGGGAAGAGGGTGCCAGGGGATCATTGCTTAATGGGTACAAGCTTTCCTTTTGGGGTGATGATGTTTTGGAACCAAACAAAAGCGTTGGTTGCACAACACTGTGAATGCTCCAAATACCACCTAATTGTTTCATCTCAACACAAGAAACAAATCAGGCAAGCTGGCTTCATGTGCCCAACACACCTGGTAGTGAAGCTGTGCCTGGAGCCATACAAGCCCAGCCACCATAGATCTCCAGCCCCAGTCTGCTGCTCTGGGGTCTGGCACATGGTTCCTACCAGCCTCTACCCACAGGCCCCTCTCCATGTCCCTTCCGGCACCTTCCTCTCCACCTCACCTGCCCTCACCCAGGCCTTCCACCTGCACCAGCTTCATCTCTTGCATTTCATCCACTTCCCTATGAGACTCCACTTCCAACATGCACACCCCAATTTCAGTGACTGAGGACCAGCATCTGGGCCTGCCCTCCTATCAGGCCCTCCTGCCCTCAGCCTGATGCTGGTAGTCCCTGCTCCCCTAAAGGCTGACCCTGCTCCCCTGGGAAACTCCCCTTGGGTCTTCACCCCTGCCCTGCCTCTACAGCAGACCCTTGGCCCTTTATTACCCTCAGTCCCTACCAACTTCGAAGGAGGGATCTGCTTTCCAGGACTCAAACTCCCCTCTCCACTTTGGTCCTCTGTCAAACGCTCTTAGTCAACATCTAGGAAGAGTAGCTTACAGAGGATCTGTGCCTCCTGCCACACCCACAGCTCCAAAGCTTGCCAGCCCCACTCATGTCTCCTCCGGGTTCTCGGCCTCTCCAGGACCTTTCTCAGAATCAACAGCTCCCTCCCCATTCAATACACTCCTTTGCCAAAACCCAGCCCGAATCTTGGGGAGCACAGGTCACATGTGCCTCCACGTGAAGAAGCCAGGCCCACAGAAAAAACTCCAGGAGCCCCACTGTGTGGTGTCTTGCTCTTCCTGTCCTAGCTGAAATCTAAGGTAAGTCCTGAGGCTTTTCTGTCATTCACCAGTAAATGAAGTCTTCTGTTTCTAGGACACTTTTTCATGCTTCATTCCGTCTGTGTGAGCATATTCACCGGCCCCTTGCAGTGGGCAGAGGGGCGTGGACGTGGCACACCCCCTTGGCCATTGCAGGGTCAAGGAGGAGCGGCAGGGCCGGGCCTCATCTGAGAGTGGCTGCAAGAATCCATGTTCTCTGGGCTTAGGAGTAGCTTGCAGGTATATCTCTGCTCACTCTGTGCCCCCCTCGCCACCACTAGGGATGCTCTGCCTATAGACCCTCTGGGTACAGTTCCTGGAAGTCACCAGGCCAGCTCTCTTCCCAGGTGGTGGGTGCTGACCAGCCATGAGAGTGCAGCCCCGCCCCAGAGTCCCAAGCCAGGGAGGTCTCGCCTTAGGACTTCCCAGGGCCCCTCCTTCTACCTGAAGGGGCCTCCCTCTGGCCAAGTTTCACCTCACTGTCAACTTTCAAGACAGACACCCAGTCAAAAACAGCCACGGAAGCACCCACCCTGCTACAAGCACAGACTGTCTAGTATTTTTCTCATTTATTGAAAAATCTTTTTGTTCATTATCTGCCCCATACCCAAGTAGACTACAAGCTGCAGGCAGCCGGGACCTCCCAGCCCCTAGCAGAATGAGCACATAGTAGGACCTCAATAAAAAACTGGTCATCAGAAATAGATCCATAGACATAGACCAGTGATGGCGAACCTATGACACGCGTGTCAGAGGTGACACGCGAACTCGTTTTTTTGGTTGATTTTTCTTTGTTAAAAGGCATTTAAATATATAAAATAAATATCAAAAATATAAGTCTTTGCTTTACTATGGTTGCAAAGATAAAAAACTTCTA
>NW_005872395.1:44654-45451 GCF_000147115.1 Myotis lucifugus
TCCAGGGGAGGGAAGCAGTGAGGCGAGCACCTGCCTGCTCCCTCATCTATCACCCTGAGCTGTGTCACCATGACATTACTCATCCTTGGCCAGTGATGAATGAGATCAGTCTAGAGAGGACCACACGCATGGGGGTGGGGGCGCCCCATTCAGGACTTCTGGGCCTGGGTGCCAGAAGCAAGGTGCACTGTGTGTCTGTGTCCTGCACTGATGGGTACTCTTGTTAGTGGAAAGACGTGACAGCAGTGGGGTGGGGGCCGGCTGGGATTTGGAGTTTGGGCATGGCAGCCAGGGGAGGGCTGGACAAGGCTGCAGAGGGGAGTCAGAAAAGTGGGGTGAACCATGGAGAGGGGTAGACAGAAGGAGGGGCTGGGTGTCTAGAAGCCTAGCCTGGTGCCTGGTGCCAAGGGAGGGGAGCAGGCAGCTTGAGGTGTGCAGGCAGGATGACTGTGACCAGCAGAGCCTGCCCCTCCAGCCTGGAGCCTCCAGACCTTAGATATCCAGAGGTCAGGCAACTCTCAGCACCAGCCCAGGCAGCAGGACGGCCACTGGCTCCTGTGACCCTACTGATCCTCTCTCCCTTCTGCTGTCAGCCCAGGAACCCTTGAGAAGTCCTAGCTGGCCATGGAGGGGTGAGTTAGTCGTCACAGCAAAGAATCGAGGAGGAAGCCTTGGCCCACAGCCGCTGGGGCCAGAGGACCAGGCCTCAGACCTGCTCTGCCACCTGCCAGTTGTCACCTGTAAAGAAATAAACCGCGCACCTAGCTCACAGGTTGCCCGTAAGATTATGCTAGTGA
>NW_005872395.1:48474-49563 GCF_000147115.1 Myotis lucifugus
TCCGAGGCCTAGGCCTGGACACACCTGCCCCTCCTGTCCTCCCCTCACTGAGCCTCACAGATGTGTCTTCATTTGCCTTCGCTCCTGTCCTGCTGCGGTTGGGCTGGGCTGTCGGCTTCCTTGGGCCCGGGGACTTAGGCTGTGAGGTTTTCGGTGGCAGCACCAAAGAGCGAGCTGCCTGGAGTCCTCCTGAGTCCACTTTTAATCTCATTGACCTCTCGTTATACTACAGCGCATAAATTCCGATTTGGAGCGCTTATGTTCCATCATAAATTGGGCTGGCAGACTTCCGATCAACAAGATAAAGCTGTCTCCTGTGAGGTGGGTGTTTTATTAGTCTTGGCCTCGGCGCTGCAGGCAGGGGGCGGGGGCCAGGCCTCAGCTCAGGAACCCCCCTGTGCTGCTCAGAGGGGCGGATAGTGCCTGAGGTCTGAGTCCCGCCTGCTGTCATGGGCAGACACCAGGACCTGAGACCACATCCCCATAGCACCAGCGTGAGCAGCTGCCAGATCCCCGGGCTGGGCACTGGAGGGACAAGACAGAGGCCTGTGCACATGCGTGCCCTACCTAGAGGTCATGTCTTCCTTCAAAAGCTCCATCTCTGTCCCCTTGCTGACACTCTGGCCCAGCTTCTGGACCAGCCTGCCAGCACCCTGTTCCTCACCCATTCTAAGTTCAGTTCAGTGGAGTGTCTCTGAGCAACCTGGCCTCCCACAGCCTTGGCAGCACCTCAGAAAACCTGTGGGACCAGCATATGTGCCCTAACAGGAAAGGAGAGCAATCCTGGGAGGCTTCTAAGAGGAGGGAATGCTGCTGTGAGTCTGGAAAGTCCGTAGGTGGGAACAGAGCTGAGATGGCCACAGGCACAGTGGGCATAGCACCTGGACCTGGTATTTTTAGGGACCACAAATGTATTTGAGAAAGAAAAAATAATATAATAATAACAAATATCGAATATTGAATCGGCATGGATTATAGGTGTCTTCACACCAACACAGTTGTGGAATAGAATTTAAACATTTTAATGGAGGAGGCTCACAAAAGCAAGGTATTTCACTAGTTGTAATGGGGCCCTGAGTGGGTGCAGAA
>NW_005872395.1:50481-53250 GCF_000147115.1 Myotis lucifugus
GCTCAGTGGCTAGAGCATTGGCCTACAGACTGGAGGGTCCTGGGTTTGATTCTGGTCAAGGGCACATGCCTGGGCTTTAGGCTCGACCCCCAGCAGGAGGTGTGCAGGAGGCAGCCGTTCAGTGATTCTCTCTCACCATTGATGTTCTATCTCTCTTTCCCTCTCCCTTCTTCTCTGAAATCAATAAAAATGTATTTTTTTTAAAAAGATAAGAGTGGAACCTAGGGTAGAACTCACCCATCCGTTTACTTATCCATCTACCAACCCTCCACCCATCTACCCACCCACCCATCCTAGGTTGGAAGGGTGGGGAGGCAGCAAAGCATCTGAAAGAGTGAGAAGTGAGAGCACGGGAGGCTGATCTGAGAGGAGGGTCCCGGGGCATGTGCAGCTCATCAATACACAGAGGCACCAGCTGGAAGCAGTGTGGGGGCCAGAATCGGGCAAGAAGAGGGAGCAGCACGTTAGCATCGAGCGGAAGCTGACAAGTTTGCTGAGGGCCGTGTTCCTGGCTGGAGGATGGGACGACCCAGCTCAAGTGTGGCTTTGCCCAGACCAATGATGAATCAACTCATCCTGCCTCTGCGGCCCCAGGCTCAGGAGCACCCACATACCTGCTGCACCTCAGACAGTTACTTAATTGCTGGCTTGGGGGAAACTCTTGTATTTTGGCAAGACTGCCCAGTCCAGAAGGATGGTCTGTCCGTTCTCCTGGACGGAGCCTGCAGCCCACAGAGCATGAAAATCGGTGCCTCTGTGGGCAAGGCACGTGGATCCCGCATTTGGGGATCCCACACCCCTCTCTACACTCTCAGACCAGCCCCAGCCACCAGCTGCCTCTTCTCCTCCACTTTTCAGGGGTCTCCAAGAGCCTACCCAGTGCCCCAGTCTGCAGGTGGGAACCCCACCCCCACCCCCACCCCGGGCCAGCCTGGAACTGTGTTAAATGCCCCTGGGACTGTGGTGCCTTGGCTACAGCCCTGAAATTGCTGCCCTTCCCTGCCCACAGTAGGTTCTGGTCTGGCATGTGCACGTGGGCTCTGCTCATGGTCTCAGCCAATACCAGGGGGTGCCCTTCAGCCCACCCACTGGGCCTGCCCCTGGGGAGCCGTGCATCACAGTCACTGCTGACATGGCACAACGTGCAGGGCCACCCCATTGTGACACACACACACAGAAGAGAACATGACCCTGATGGCTCACCGGCCATAGTAATAAAGAAACCCGCACACACACAGCACCCACAAGGATGTCACTGACTCCACCTGCATTTAGAAGAACAGGTCCTGTAGATGGGAGTCCAGGGCTTGGCCTCAGGTGGTGTTGGGCTAAATATATGACCTCAGAAAGCCAGCCTGGCCAGAGCTGTGGTGGGAAACACGGTGAAACTCATGTTCACCTTTGCATGTCACTTCTGAAAATCCCTGAGAAATCAGTGGTGACAGTGACTGTGGGCCGTCTGGTGAGCTTGGTGGGGGGACTGTGTGGGAGGGAGGAGGCCTCTGGCAGTCAGCTGTACTGGGGGTGTACCTGTTTCTTCATGCAGGACGGGGCACATCTGCGCCACCCTACACCGCCAGCATGGACCTTAGGACAGCACCACACCTGTCCTTGGGCCCCACCCTCAGCTCTGAGTCTGGGCAATACCTGCTAAAAATCCAGGGTGCTGACCCTGGGCCCTACGGGAGAGCTTCCTCTCTGTGAACGAGGATGCCTGTGGCCATGGGAGCTGGGAGGCCCAGCTGGGCTGAGAGGATCACACCAACGGTGTGTGCAACCAATGCTGGCATGTGGGTAAGTCGGTGAACTACTGCTCGCAAGGCGCTCCTGTTCGGCAGGAAGTCCACCATATAAAGTCACTTCTGGACAGTCTGGACTCCCTGCACAGCCTGGCCAGCAGCTTCTGCACACCGCCCCCATCAGCCCCTTGGACCCAGCCAGCTTCCTCTAGGCTTCTGCTCCCAGTGTCCCCACCTAGGTGTCCCCTCTTCAACTTTCACCTGCAGAAAGCCCACTCCTCCTCCAGCACCCACTCCTGCTGCCCCCTGGGGCCTGATCGGTGCCCAGTGGCTGAGGATGGCACAGCCGTGTGCCCCTGTTGGGACTGTGCTTGGTTCTGAGCCTTGCAGGTCTGCCCAGCCCACGACAGGTAAACATGCAGAGTGGATGCATGACCAGCACAGTCGGGATTGACCCTCCAGGGCATGCCCCCCCCCCCCCCAGTGAGGAGCATGGGTCCCCAAGGTCACCCTGTGGGGTCTGTGCTGCACATGAGCTGATGTGCACAGCAGGATTGAAGGCACAGGAAGAGTGTAGTATATATTCACTGAAGACGGGCCCTCGCGGAAGCCAACACGAACAAGTGTGCACCTGGGCGTCCCTCCCCCCTCAGTTCTGGGTCTGTCCTCCCTCACACTCAACCGTGCTGGCACCGTTTGAAGGTGGGGGGGCCCCAACTCCTCCACTCACTCTTGGCATCTCCCTGAACTGGAATCTGCAAAAGGGGGCAATTTGGGGGGAGGGGGGAGGACTGCACAAGAAACTCCTCGCCCCACGTCCAAACCCCCAGGGCCGCAGCCACATCCAGGGAAACCCCCCTTCCCTGCCCCCAAACCCCCAGGCCAAGGCCCAAGGTGCCAGGGAAAAGGAAAGGGGGAAACAAGGCCTTAGGGCCCTTTCGTGGGGGGAATCTTCCTGCTCCCCAGGTTTCCTGGGAGGGGCTCATTCTCTTTCTTTTTTGTCTCCGACCCCCCCTTGGGGAAGCCCCCA
>NW_005872395.1:54886-56503 GCF_000147115.1 Myotis lucifugus
TGGCAGTAGACATGGAGCGGCACGCCTACGAGCAAGACACAGGCCGCAAGGGTGGCCGTGAGGGGAGCTCCCACTATCAGGCTATGTAAGGGCTCAGGCTGCAGATGGGGCGGAGGGGGCTCAGGTGCTGAAACAAGGAGGGGCCACTCACTCATGTGTACCCACTTTCCCATCAGCAGACAGAGGTACCGGGAGTGGAGGGAACAGAAGGGGGTGCAGAAGTTTGGGTGCACTGACCAGTTAGTTCCTGGCCTGACCCCAGACCTCCATCCACACGCTGGTCTTGGTGCCTCAGCTGAGGATGAGGTGGGCAGTGGGTCTGTGAGGGAAAGCAAATGGTTGCCAATGGTCAGCCACATGCCCGGTAGGAGGTGAGTGGCCGTGATGTGTCCCCTCACTCTCAGCCCCTCCTTTGCAGAAGGTGCTTGTGCAAGCTGTGACCCAGCTCGCCCTGCAGAGACTGGTCAGGGAGATGCCCTGCCGGTTGCATCTCAGAGGGGCAGGGATTGGGGTCTGGCTGCTGGGTTGGGATCTGAGGCTACTTCCAGCCTGTCCACAAGGACACAGCAGAGAAGACAAGCCTGTCTCAACAGTTATGACCACAGCCACAGCCTCCAGGTTTCCCAGCTTCCCTTCCTAATTCTCCTGGTGCAAGGATGACATGCTGACCTGCACAGAGGTGTGGGCTGGTCACCAGGGGACAAGCCACCCTCATCCCTGCTCTCCAAGGCACTGGGGTGGACAGGATGTAGCAGGTCCTCTCCCCAGACTTGCTCCTCACGGGAAACTTCTCCTCCCCGCCCCCCCTCCAATCCGACCCCTCACCCGGACTAGGCCCAGCCCACCTTCTCGCCCCACACCTCGGCTCAGATACTGTTTGTCCTGGATGTGAAACAGCTGTGTGACATCAGGAGTGTTACTTGACTTTTCTGTGTCTCACCTTTGTCATCTATAAAATGGGAAAGATAAGGAAATAATACTGAAGTGGTCAAATGAACTAAGGCGTATACAGCAGCAATCAGTAATCAATAGAAGTGTTATTGTTATTCACAGAACACAAACCCTCCCCACCTCAGCTGCCAAGGCCTCACACCCTGTAGATGCAGAGGAGCCCCCCCCCCCCCCCAACACACACTGATGCCCACCACCCGCAGGCACTGGGCAAACGTCCTACCCAGAGCTGCAGGCTCACAACCCCCCACTTGGCGAGGAAGGGGCGGTTGGGAGCCCAATCCCGGATCTCCTCCTCTGCCAGGAGCCCACTCCGGATCTGGGGCCCGCCCCCACCCCACGCGGAGTCACAGACTCCCGCAACGGGCCCCAAAAAATAACTCCCTCAACAAAGGCGCTTTTCGTGCGCCCTGGCTCTGGATAGCCCCCCCCCACGACAGGTCTCCCTTCCTCCTACCCTCAACCTTTCAGGGGGGGCAGCCCAGTCCCGCCGCCTTCTTGTGAGCCGGGGCGGCCTTCCCGCACCCCCTGTGGGGGCCCGGGGACGCAAGCCCGCCGCTCCGGGACTTTCTTTGGGCCAATTTGTGGGGCCCCGAGGACTTAGAAAAGTGGTAACGCTCCTCTCCCAAGTCCCCGCCTGGAGGTATCCGTAGTATACGCGGTTGG
>NW_005872395.1:57093-70192 GCF_000147115.1 Myotis lucifugus
CGGCTACTTGGCGCCACTGCCCGCCGTGGCCGCCCTGCCCTTTGCCGCCTCGCTCCCTGCCACGGCCGCCGGCTACCAGGGTCTGTTGGCTCCGCCGCTCCGCACCCCGCGCGCCTACCTGAGCCTGAACGAGGTCACCCCACACCTCCACCTGCCCCGGGACCCTCTGGCCCTCAAGCGCTTCTCGGCCACTGCGGCCGCGGCACCGGATTTCCAGCCGCTGCTGGACAACGGCTAGCCATGCATCGAGGTGGAGTGCGGCGCCAACCGCGCTCTGCTCTACGTGCACAAACTCTGCCAGGGCAGCAAGGGGCCGTCCATCCGCCACCGCGGCGAGTGGCTCACCCCCAACGAGTTCCAGTTCGTCAGCGGCCGCGAGACGGCCAAGGACTGGAAGCGCAGCATCCGCCACAAAGGTGCGCCCGCAGGGGGGACACGGGCCGCCCCGGGGCCTGACCTCCGCTCCCCGAGGATCCGTGGGTCCGGACCCCACTCATCCGCCATCTGGGGAAACTCCGTCACCGCCCAGAGAGGGCGCTGTGGCCCCGGGGCTGCCGCAGGGACACTCCTCCCCCGACCCCCACCCCTCGCTTTGCACAGTCTCCTCTGTGGACCCGGGCAGAGCGTCCTCGGCCTCCTCCGTTCGCCCGGCTCCCGCTGCGCCCTAGCCCGCCGCTCCTGACGCTCCGGGGGTCTCGGCAGGATCGCCGGGCCTCGGGACGCAGGGAAGTTACGGGAACTCGGGAGAGCAGGCGGGAGGAGGGCTGGGCAGGATACTCGCCCTCCCCGGACCCCGGGGACCCCGGAGCCACGGGTTCTGGCGGGAGTGGAGGGAACACGTGCGGCCGAGGTGTGGGTGCGAGCTGCTGGAGAGAAGGCGAGGCGTAGGGTTGGAGCGGGCAGGTGGGGGCCGCGGGGCCGCGCGTCGGGTCCGGGGCGCGCGCGGAGCCGGAGCGGCGTCAAAGCTGGGAGCAGCCTGTTGGGCTCCCGCCGAGCGGGCAGCCAGAAGTGAGGTGAGAGGGGGTGGGGGGAGTTGGAAAGTTAGGGACCCAGTAGCGTTCGACTTTGGGGTTCGAGAGTCCACAGTAGCCCCCCTCTTCCCGCTACGGGGTCAGGCGCAGCCCAGGTCCTGACTGTGCCCTCCTGGGGTCCCGCAGCCCGGCTCGGAGAGGGTGAAGCGGGAGGAGGGGCGCCCTCGGTCGGGGAGGGCGCTCGCCCGGGTCTTCAGTTTCTGAGCTCTGGAAATCCCCGCGGGACCCACGAGGATGGGTGGGCGGCAGGGCTGGTGGTGGGTTTGGAAGCTGGACTGAGGTGGGTGTGCATATTCGTGCCGGGAGGGGGCCCCAGCCCTGCTGCTGACTGCACCCCGGAAGTGCCGCCCACGCCCTCACCGGCCCTGCCTGCCTCTCCTCACAGGGAAGAGTCTGAAGACGCTGATGTCCAAGGGGATTCTGCAGGTGCACCCGCCAATCTGCGACTGTCCGGGCTGTCGGATCTCCTCCCCGGTGGTGAGATGGGGAGGAAGTTGGGCTACGGGGTCCTTCTTTCTTTCCGGGGGAGCATGTGCTTATTTTGTAGGATCCAGAATCCTAACCTCAACTCTGCCAGTGTGCAGGAGGGAGCCCCCCGGGCAAATCGGGGCGACATTGCTTGGGGTGGGAATCCCGGGCACCTGGAGCCCCCGCCCCTTTGGATCCTGCCTCTCCTGAAGCTTTTCTTTGGGGGTCTTGGAGCTGCTGCTCCCAAGTCCTGAGGACACTCGGGCTGTGAAGTTCCCTCTCCGGAGAGTCTTCCAACTGGCTTGGAGATCTTGCCCTCAGCAGTCTGGGGGGTCACCATGTCACCTGGCCAGCTTGGAAGAGGAGTTGGTCCTTGGTGATGCTCGTTCTGGGGTGTGACAGTGTTGGCCAGCCGACGTGTGTCTGGGGTGGTTATAGGCTTGGATGTGAATGATGTGCCTCTTTGGGCACCCACAGCTGGAGCCCTGCAGAGCAAGACCTTGGTGTGCAAGACTGCCTAGGGCAGCTCGGTGCTGTGTGGGCCTTCGGTAACCAGAACTGAGGCTGGTTGGAGGCCGGTGTGGGGCCCCCAGCCCAGTGTAGACATGGCCTAGGGCAGCTCGGTGCGTGTGGGCCTTCGGTAACCAGAACTGAGGCTGGTTGGAGGCTGGTGTGGGGCCCCCAGCCCAGGGTAGACATGGCCTAGGGGAGCCGCACAAAAGGTGCTGTGCCTGCCCCAGCACATGTCCTCCAGGCAGCAGCGGGTGGAGGGCTGGTCTGGAAAGGAAATTGCATCTCAAGAAGGACCAGTTTTGAGCCCCTGGGGAGAGCCGGTTAGAGGCCTGGCTGCGCGGTGGGTGGCTGTGCTGCTCTGACTGGCACCACCCAGCAGCCCCTCTCGCAGGAAGGGTGGAGAGGGCCCAGGGTCCCTGGCCTTTACCTTCGGCACAGCTGTCGGTTGGGGGAGGGAGGAGAGGTCCTGGGTTCTTCCTGGGCCCTGGCGGCAGGGAATCTGGAGAAACTAGGAAGTCACAGACACGACTGTGAAGACAGACGCCAGGTCAGACGCACAGGCTGGGCAGGGGGGGGGGGGGGGGCTCGCTGCATCTGCATGTCCACCGCACACGGTCTGACACGAGCTCATCACCCACGGGCACGCCCACACAACAGACAGGGGTGCACAGGTACCCCACCTCCTGCCATGGCCTCCGGACCTCCTGGGGCCAGAGACCAAGCTCGAGCTCCACTTCTGCACCCTCTCAAGCAGCTGGTGCAGAGGAGGGGTCCTCGCCTCCTCGCCAGCCTGGAGTTTCTGTTCAGGTGGGAGGAGCCCTGCCTTCCCACAGGAGTGGGGGGGCAGGTGGCCTGAGCCCAGGACCAGTTCCTTATGGCCGTGGCTTGGATGGTGGTTCGGACAGGGATGGGGACACAGTTTAGGGCTGCCTGCCTGTCCAGGGCTCCCAGGTTCCTGCTTTGCATGAGCGATGGCTCAGACCTGGGCTTGCCCCTCCCGAGCCTGGTCCCTCCTAGGGCTGGCCCTGTACCCTGCCCTTAAGGAGCCCCATGGGATCCCTGTCTTTCCAGCCCCCACTTTTGCACACAGACTGGCTTCCCCCACAGCCAGCTCCACAGGTGTACGTACCCCGCAGTCACAGATACTCAAGGGGCAGAATTTGGGTCTGTGGCGCAGGGACCATGCAGCCACACGAGCGGCCATACTTGATCCCCGGGGAGCCGGTATTTGGCTGGGGGAGGAGGCTCGGCACCCAGTTTTCAAATCTGTGCTGCTAAGCGGGGATGAGTGGCTGAGGTTTCCAGTGTGCGTGGAAGGCATGCATGTCCCCTGTCCTTGGCCGGGGTCAGGGCTGCCCATCCTGTTTCTGTCTCTGAGCCCCCCTCCCGTGGGAGCACCCACAGGAGCCACCCTAAGCCAGCAGAGCTGGTCTGGCCTCATGGCAAGCAGTCGTCCTAACCTGCCACTTCCCTCTCCTCTTCCCTGTCCTACGGGTGAGAAGCAGAGGGCACGCCTTTCCTTTCCTTGGGTGGGTTTGATTCAGCAGGAAAGGCGGTCCTGGTGCCTGGCCTGCAGCAGGCTAGAGAAGGGCAGAGCTGAGCAGGACCTCCCAGCAGGGTTGCACTCCAGATAGGCGGGGACCTGTTCCAAACTCCCAAGCCCACTGACGGGCACGTGCAGGTCTGGGGACCAGACAGTGGTCACCTGTGCAGCCTCACTCATGCTCTGCTGTTGCTGGTGACGAGCTGGGCCGGGGTTAGGGTCAGAGAGGGGCCATGGAGCAAGCCCTGTCTTGCAGGCTATTCACAGACTGACCCCCCGACCCCAACCCTGTGCCGGACCCTGGCTGCCCAGTCTGTCTCACTGAGTGCTGCAGAGGAGCCTGGAGGGTAGACTCCTGAGGGCCGGTGTGGAGGCGACCAGGGTGCCTGGGGGTGCGGGTGCCATGTGTCTGGAGGTGATGGTGGACTACAGAGAACCTTTACTCTGAGGACAGGACTGATGGCTGCAGAGCTGGTCCAGGAGCGGCCAGGAACCCCTGACACTTTGTTCCTCAAGCTCAGGGGTGGGGTGGGGATGCCTTGTCCTGGCAGAAGGAAGGAGGTCAAAGGAGGCCCCTGGGACTGAAAAGATGAGAGAGAATTAGATAATCCCAAGACCCCTGCTGCCTCCCTGAGCCAGTAACCTGTTACTAAATAAGAGAAAGCTCCCCGCCCACCAGAAAACCATCGCTGCCTTTTCTTCTTCCCCTGGGGTGGCGGGACCTGAGCACACTGGACAGTGCCGTGTGTGTAGGGAGCTCGCCAGCGTGTGTGCACCAGCTCTAAGCGTGCATTAGTCTGTGTGAGTGCCCTGTGCGTCTGCATTCCGGCTCAGGCACCTCAGCTCTGTGCCATGAGCCCTACCTGGTCATGGTGGGCGCAGGGGTGGGGCTCAGGGGCCTTGTGGAAAACTGGATCTCCCGGGACCCCTGGGCTCACAGTGCTGGGCTGGCCAAGTGATCTGTGAACCCCAGGCCTGCGATTTGCAAGGGCTTCAGACCCCGTGGGACCTGGGCTCTGCATGGCTTGGGCTCCGTTGGGGGTTCATAGAGTCTGAGTAGGGTTACCAGGCAGACACGCACGCACACATGGAGGGCACTGCATGTCAAAAGAGCCACAGGACGCAGAGCGGCTGTGGTGCAGACAGATGACCCCTCTGGGTTCGGAGGCACTGGGGAAGCCACGTCTGCCTTCAGGTGGCATCTCACACTCAGGCTGATGGCCGGGACGGCTGGGCTGGAGTGTGCAGTCTGGACAAGGCAGTGCCCAGAGCAGCCTGGCCAGGGCCACCCCTGAGCCTCAGCCCTGGCCGGGGTGGAAGGGCATCCATGGAAGGGCTCTGCCTGAGGCCTTGTCTCCCTGCTCTTGGCCTCTGGTCAGTTGTGGCCTTTGCCAACCCTGGGGCCTGTCCTGGAGGCTGGTGGCTCCCTTCTTGGCCAGGGCAGCGGGGAACACGTGCTGCTGACTGTGAGGCTCTGTCACCTGGGCCTGCCTGGGGGTCGGGCTGTGGTGCAGCCCCCAGAGGGCCGAGGGGCTAACCTTCCTCTGTTCCCTCTCTGCCCAGAACCGGGGGCGATTGGCAGACAAGAGGACAGTCGCTCTGCCTCCTGCTCGGGTCTTGAAGAAAGAACTGACCCCCAGCTTCATAGCCAGTGATGGCGACAGCGACGGGAGCGGGCCAGCCTGCGGGCAGCGGCCTGGCTTGAAGCAGGAGGACGACACACACATCCGGATCATGAAGAGAAGGTACTTTCCCAGGGCGAGGGCATGGAGGGCATATGGGCTCAGGTGTCAGATGGGACTTCAAGACAGGTCTGCAGGCAGCTGGAGGCAGGTCCAGACCTGGAGGGGAGTCCTTTGCCTTCGGGACTGGGCCCGGGTTTAGCTTGTTGTGCCTCAGCTCAAACATGCCAGTCCCTCCATCTCATGGGACCACAGTGAGAGCCCACCTTGCCCCAGGTGGGGCAAAGGGCCAAGCCAGGACTGGATCAGCATTGTTGGGGAGCGGGCACAACAATGGGCTGAGGAAGGAAGGGGGACTCTGCCCAAGGGCTCCGGGGGACAGGGAGACCCGGGCAGGGTTTGGGAAGGGGTGCCTGGTCCCACCACAGCCAGGCGAGGGGTGGGGAGTGGGTGGACCCTCCCTTGGGCAGCCCCTATGTACTTGTGCTCATGTGCCTTGGCAGGTGGTGGCTCTGCTGGGTCCTCACTGTCCCATCCCAGGCTTGGGGCCACTCTTCCTGATTTCCCACCTCTCCCCTCAACGGCAGAGGAACCTCCCTCTGGCCACTGACTTCTCTGTCCATCCATCCAGAATTTCTAGGCCTCTTCCCACCTAGTCTTCCAGCACTTTCCAATGTCTCCTACCCTAGTAACCCTCTCGGACCGCAGGACCCCACTGCCAAGCCCACACCCACACCTGGGGAGGTGAAGCACCACAGGCTTCCCCTGCCTCCTCGGCCCGTGGTCTTTCCAGGGGCACTGCTGTGGTGGAGGACCCGGGCACGGGGCAGAGCCGGGCATGGGGCAGAGCCGGGCACGGGGCAGAGCTGTTTCCTGCCTGACCTCTGGTCCTGGCATCCCCGCTGCCTCCGTAGTGCAGTGGTCACTTTTGGGAAGGCAGTTGGCAACAGCTGGGACCCCGCGGCCTATACGTGGGCTGACACCCAGCCATTGGCACCGGTGGCAGTTGCGGGCTCATTCCTGGCTTGGTTCCAGCCCAGCTGGGGTAGCTCTGGCCACTAGGAGTTTGGGTTTGGTCACATGAGTGACATGCAGAAGGAGCTGCAGCCCCCCCCCGCCCCCCCCAGCACTACGTTCAGCTCCTCGCGGTCACAGCAGAGACGGTGCCTCAGCTCCGTGCTTCCCGCCTCCTGGAGGCAGCCCTCGCAGTTGAACTGGTTCCGGGTGGCGTTGGAGACAGGCCTGAGCCAGCGCAGTTCCTCAGGGGGTGCTGGGGGCAGATGAGGGACGTGCCACACACCCGTCTGCTGTCCAGCTGCCATCCTAGAGGCCGTGCTGACTCGCCTTCTTTCCTCCCAGGGTCCACACCCACTGGGATGTGAACATCTCCTTCCGAGAGACGTCCTGCAGGTGAGGTCGGGCCTGGGTCAGGCTTTCTCCCACACTGTGTGTGTCTGCTTCTAGATCTCTCCGGCAGCCTCCTTCCTCCCCTCCTTCATCTGCGGTCTGTCTGTCGACTTGTCCCTGGGCCTTGGCAGCACAACTCTGGAGCCAGAGTCCCCCTCCCACATGGGACTGGCCATTTGAGCCCATTTGCCCAAAGATGAGGCCATAGCCGCCCCCTCCCACCCTCCCAAAGACCCACCAGGAGGTGAGAACGGTGACGTGTGAGTGGGATCTTGAAGGCAGCGTAGGAGTTCCCTAGGGAAAGGGGATGTCTGCAAAGACATGGAGAAATGAGGGGAGGGGATGCGGGAGGGGAGGAGGTCCCCAGTCAGCAAGTCTAGCTCGATCAGATGTTAAAGAGCCTTGGACGCTAGGCCTCTTGGGTGTTGTCCTCCAGGCAGTGGGGAGCCACCGAAAGTTCTTGAGCTGGAAGAGTGACCAGGTGTATGTTTCGAAAGGTCCTCTTGAGGCCCTGCCCAGCAGGTGGGGGTTTGCTGAGTCCACAGTGATTCAGGCTGTGGAGACAGGAGGGAGGGAGATCACAGTGAGGGGACCTGAGAGGAGGTTGGGGGCATTAGGGGACCCAAGTTTCTGGCTCCCGGGGGCACGGGGAGGTCAGTCTGCGGGTGGAGCCCAGGCCGTACTCTCTGGTCAGTGGGGTCAAGTCTTCTCCTCCTTATGGGGCGGCCGCAGGAAGGGCAGCGGGCAGTGAGCATCAGGTCTGGCCGAGCTGCCTCGGCGGGGCCCCCGGGTGGAGCTGGTCCTGCCCACTCCCAGCCTGGCTCCGAGGTCTAGATCTGGAGCCGAATTACAATGAAAACATCTTCAAACTTATTTCTACCTCATTTTGAAGTTGCCCGCTGAGCTGGTCCTTCTTATAAACCATCGTGAACAGTGATGACATCTTATGAGTCTTGTCCTGGGAAGCTACAGGGTAAATTTACTCGCAAAGCTGGTAGGAACCCAGGAGCTGCTGCTCCTCTCCAGGCCGACTCTCCCTGCAGGCCCCCCACCCTCACCCCCACCTACCCGGCCTTGGGAAGTGGGAGAGGGTCCCCCTGCTCAGACAGGCGGCAGAAGCAGCTAGGATCATTTCCTGCCTTTTGCCAGAGGAGGGGTGGGGGGTGGGGGCCAAGGGGACTTTCAGCCCCTCCATGCAGCACCCAGCCCAGCTGCCTCACACTGCCTACCCTCTGTCTTTGTTGCTGTCGCTCCTTTTGGCTTTGTCCCTCTGTCCTTCTGTCTCTAGTCTCCTGTCTGTCTGTCAGACTCTGTCCATCTGTCCAGTCATGCCTGTTTGTCTGCCATCATCACTCTCTATCCTTCTCCATCTGTCTGTTCGTCTGGCTCCATCATCCATCTTCATCTGCCTGTCCATCGTCTGTCTGTCCATCCCGTCCTTCTGTCCATCTGACCCTGAAGTGGATGGGTCTGAGCACTGGGCAGCAGGCAGATGTGGTCCCTGCCCTGTCAGAACCCCTGAACTGGCCAGGAGGTGGGAAAGGACTGGGCAGTGTGATGGTCGCTGAGGGAACCTTTCAGGCCCCTCTTCCTTCCCCCAGCGCACCCTCCTCCACTCAGCCCCCCAGGGAGCCTCAGAGCCCCCTACAAATTGCAAGTAACAAATAGCAGGTGAGAGGGTGTTTTCATGGCTCAAGAATCGCATGCTGGAGGCCCGGGGAGGATTCACCTATCGTCAGTCAGTGTGTGCAAAGTTTCTTTGTCGTGTGATTTGTTCAGTGAGTGACCAGAACAGATTTCCCAGGGCAGGAACAGGCTGTCTTGGGGTGAACTCCCAAAGCAAAGAGCGGGGTGTCCTGGTTCCCACTGGGCATCACCCCCAAGGAGCTGCCCCACCCTCGAGTGCCCGAATGACCTGTGCATGGAAGAGCTGATGGCTGCAGTGGGGGCCTGTTCTCACATGTCAGTCACCTTCTGCAGGAGCCCTGGGGACCTGGGGCAGCATTGGCCCCGCCTCTAGGCCCCACCCCACCCTGGTGCTGAGACAGCAGCTCATCTCCTACCCCCCTCCAGTTGATGAGGATGGGTGAGGGGGTGGATTAGTTTCTAATTAGTCCCCTAAAGTACCTGCTCCCACCCCACCTGCCCTCCTGTCTGCAGGGGAGGCCACCTTCTCTCCTGAGGGTGGGGTGGGAGGGAGCCCAGCCCTGGCGTCTTTGGTGCTGAAACTGATCTGCTTAGGGGACAGCCCTGGATAAGCCGCCCAGCCACCCAGGCCAGGGCGCAGGCTATTTAATGAGGCTTAGGGTCGGTTCCAGGTCACTCCATGGAGGTCCCCCTGCAGTGGCCCTGCCAGGAGGCTGCTCTGTTACAGGTGGGCCAGGGAGCAAGGGTGCTGGGGTGGGGGGGGGCAGTCCCTCCCTGCTTCTCCTCTGTCCTGCCCCGACTGTGTCTGCAAGGTGGCATCACTAATGGAGTGGGGTGCCATCTCTACGAGTCGCACTGGGGTTTCTTCACTCCCTCTTCTCTCTGGGGTTCTGTAATGTAGGATTGAGGAACAGAAGTGAGAGAACAAAAGTTACCTACATGCTTACCCTAAGCCCACTCCCCCCTCCCCAAGGCCTGGCTGAGGTCCTGCTGGGAGCCTGGAGGCGAGCAGGCTCCCGCCATGCCTGTGTCCATGTTCGCAGGTCCGCAGGGCTGTGGCCCCATGAGTGTGCCTGTGCCTGTGTCCATGTCCGCAGGTCCGCAGGGCTGTGCCCCATGAGTGTGCCTGTGCCTGTGTCCATGTTCGCAGGTCCGCAGGGCTGTGGCCCCATGAGTGTGCATGTGCCTGTGTGTCATGGATGTCCGTCTCCAGTCCGGAGCTGGCCTTTGGTCTGACCCTTGGTTTCCTTAGTTGAAGAAATCGGGGGTCCATGGCTGGTTGCAAGTTTTAGTTGAAATAGTGTGGGCAGCGTTCTCCCCGAAGCAGCCAAGGCTGCACACACGTGACAGTGTGTGCCCGGGCTCGCCGGGGGCAGGCATACTGCCTGGTGGGTGCCTGGCTGCCTTCCCAGCAGGGGGCATGGACACAGCCCTGGTCACTGGAGAGAGCATGGCAAGGCTGCGCCAGCCCAGCTCTGCACAGACCCTCCCCGGAGCTGCTGCGGGGTCTGTGTGCAAGTTCCCCTGCCCAGCAGACCCTTGGCAGGTGCTAGCTGTCTGAGGTTGGTCCTGCTACGGGGATGCTCACACACGTGGGGTCACGGCCACCCCCGGAGGTGGGCAGAAGGCATGGCCGCACTCAGATGCTGTCCCCTGGTGCCGTACACGCCCACACTCAAGCTTGGTCTGGCACCCTGCCTCATGGGTCCCACCTTCCCCATCTCGCCTTGCTGCAGCCAGGAGAGCGACCTTCCCACCCTCCTCTCCAGCCTGCATCGCGGCAGCCACCTCGTTATGCCTGAGCATCAGAGCCGCTGTGACTTCCAGAGCAGCAGCGTGGAGCTAGGCCTGGGTGGTCCAGGTGAGGAGGCTGGGAGTCCAGGGGCCGGGAGGGGGCTGCAGGGCCACAGCAGCTTAGCCTGAGGACAGCCCTTGCCGCTACCCCCCCAGTGTTTTCTTAGTGGCCGGAATGCCCCCCCCCCCAGCACCCTTGCAAGGCACCCAGGGGGGCCAGGGGGGGGGGAGGGGGGTGGGGGGCCTGGCTTTCCCCGGGGGCTGCATGGGATGGTAATTGTGTTAATCCCGGCCACCAGGGGGGGGGGGGGGGGGCGGCGCGGAGGCCGTGGCTCCATGGTGGCTGCTGCTGCGGTGGGCTTGGAGTAGCGAGGCCTCTGTCACCCCTGCTCACAGGGGCAGACGGAGGCAAGGACGGTCAGGGATGTGCAGGCCTCACGGAGGCTCAGAAAGGCACACCTCCACATGACATGCACCGAGCACCCTCCAGCCCCACAGCTCACGGGGCCCCAGGAGGGAAGGGTCCCTCACTGAGAGCAGGGAGACTGGGTAGGAAGGTGCCGGCCCAGGAGCTCTGGGATCACCTCGGAGGGGCTGCAGCTGACGAGGGTGGGCTGTGGGCCGGGCAAGGAGCTGGCAGGGTCCCTGGCTGTCCTAGGAGCCCTGGGCAGGGAATTTTCCAGCAGTGGCTGCAGTTCTCAGGGAGGCTGGGCAGGGGGTGCCAGCATCCTGGGCCCCTGAGGGTCCCCTGAGTGCCCTCCCCCGGGCTCCCCCACATGCCTGTGCCTGGGAAGGCCCTGGGGTGGGGGCTGCTTCTGGAGCCGCGCTGGAGGCTGCTGAGCAGGCGGCTGATAAAATCTAATTGCCGCATCGATTGGCAGAGCCTCCGGAGCCCCGTGATGATTGAGATATTCTGAGCCAGCGGGCCCTCCCTGGACAGCGGGGCGCCTGCACCACACGTGTGCCCAGCCCCAGCCGGGCGGTGCTGGGGGCCCTGCGTGCCTGGGTCAGGGTGTCCTCACCCCCACTTTGTGCCGAGGTCACCCCTGCTCTGCAGGAAGTGCCACCTGTGCACTGGGCCCAGGTTTCACCAGTCTCGGCCTCTCCTCAGGGCTGTAGTGCCCTTTGCCTCCCTGTGTTCCTGTGGCCCTGCCGTGGGGTCACCTGCCTGTCTTCACCTGCCCTTCCCCAGAAGCCACCTGCTAATCCTGTCCCCACAGCCCCAGCCCCTCCCTGGCTCCTGAGTGGGAAGGTCAGGAGGACTGGGGGGGGGGCTGGTGGGGGGGGGCGGCACCTTGTGGTTGGCTGCCTGCTTCTGGATCCAGGCTGTGTCCCTGCGTAAATGTGGCCCTTATCGCGGACTAGTCACCTGACCCCCTGGCAGGACCTTATGCAGCCACCACACGGGGGACCCCTTCCCCCCATAGAAAGGGGTGGGGGTAGGGGGCTCCACTGTGGACAGTGGGAAGCAGGTCACAGGGAGGTGAGAGCCCTGGGTTATGTACGGGTCGGGGTGTGGACCCAGCCCTGGCATAGTCAGAAAGCAGCCCTCCTGCCTGGGACCCTGAGGCCAGCGGGCTGTCCACTGGACTTCTCTAGGGGCCTCATGCTGGCTGTGCCCCCATCCTGCCAGGCCCCTGAGATAGGGATGGGCAGGGCCTGGGTTGAGCCACGGGACGGGCCAGTGGCAGCAAGGTGGCCAAGATCAATAAGTTATTAGCACCATTCTGTCAGCTGTAAAGTGGAGATTGATCGCGCCGCACTTCCCGGGCTGATAAAAATGACAGATTAAGGGAATAAGGAAGAGGAATTAGGCTCTGGAGCTGATGGCAGTGCCCCTTTGCCGAGGTGTCCTGGTGGCCCCGGGTCACAGAGGGGGTGGCTCCTGCACCCCACCCCCCAGGCCTCCCTGAGCGGGAAGTGTGTGGGGCAGTCCTCACCCCGGTCCTGGGAGTGGCATCGGGAGCCTCTCCTCCCTCCGGCAGGGTGCTGAGCAGGCCTACATTTGCGCTGGACAACCTTCTGGCTGGGTGGGGGCAGCAGGGTGCCTGTGGGGTCCTGAGCTGCCCTGAGGCTGTTACCAGAAATCTGCCGTCACATCTACACACACACACACACACCCCCAGATCCCAGGGCCAGCACCGTCCTCTTGCTGAGGCCTGGGACTTGGCTAGGCAGGGCCTTCATGTGGCCAGGACCCACGGACACCCTGAGCAGTGATGGGTGTGGTTCTGGGCTGACCTGGGGCTGGGCAGGGACGGAGGCTGGAGTTAGTGAGCTGGGTTGTCCTCTCCCTCCCTGCTCCTCCCAATCTCCATCCCTCCAAACCCTCAGCCCGGCCCAGTGAGCCCAAGACCACGGGGGCTGAGGGCCAGACACATGGTGGGGCTCACTCTACCCTCCCCCAGGTGACCTGTTGGGCAAGAGGCTAGGCCGCTCCCCCCACGTCAGCACTGACTGCCCTTTGGAGAAGAAGGCTCGAAGCAAGTCCCCCCAAGGTGGGAGCCGATGTGGGGGTGGAGGGGGCAGGTGACAGGACGGGGAAGGTATAACAGACCCGAGACCCTCTGCAGGGTGGGGTCAGCCCAAGCTCTCCACCTGGGCGGTACCTGAAGGAGACCCCTCCCTGTATGCTCCCCACAAGCAGAGACTCTGTTGCTGTCAGAGCTGGGGCCCAGCATGGGCCCTGAGGATCACTACCGCCGGCTCATGTCCGCACTGAGTGAGGCCAGCACCTTTGAGGACCCGCAGCGTCTCTACCACCTGGGCCTCCCCAGCCATGGTATGTGCCCCTTACCAAGTGTCCACCTACCTGTGCTGGGCTCTCCCTGCCCCTGGAGGCTGATACTCGCCCTGAAAAGAAACCCTGGGGTCTTTTGCCGATAACAGGCTGTGTTGGGTGCAGGGCCCAGGCCCTGAGACCCCGGGCCCCCTTAAGTAAGCTCCCCTGGAGGTGGTAGAGGCTTGACTCTCCTTCCCTGTGCCCAAGGACCCCCACCACGGGTACCTGGTGG
>NW_005872395.1:71856-72973 GCF_000147115.1 Myotis lucifugus
CAGCCTCAGCCTTGCGTTGGAGACCACACTGCCCTCCGAGAGCCAGCCCGCGCCCCCCGCCTCGGGCAGTGCACCCCCCTCCCCTCAAGGCTCCTGCAGCCTGGGTCTCCATGCTCTCGGAACTGTCCGTATCAACAGCACTCATGCACCCCCACCCTCCATGCCTGCTGGGTTTTCGCCTCCCTCCTCCCATCCCTCCTACTGCAGTTTGGTTACTAACATCCCCATGTCCCTTCCAAATGCTTTCCTGGGCCCCCTCCCAGGACAGGTGGGTGCCTCCCACTCCCACCCCAGCATCCTCTAGGGTTAGGCTGTTGCGCTGTAATGATCTGTCTCCCTTGCCCTACGGCCTTTGTGGGTCAGTGTGAGGACGTGCTCTCACTGGTTCTGGTCTTGGTGTCCTTGGCCAGTGCCCTGTGCTGGCCCGGGCAGGAGGGTGAGAGCCCAGGGCCCTCTGGGTCACTGCTGTTGTCGCCCCTCCCCAGACCTCCTGAGGGTCCGGCAGGAGGTGGCAGCAGCAGCAGCTGTGAGGAGCCCCAGTGGCCTGGAAGTCCACCTGCCCACGTCCACAGGTCCACGTCGGAAGCAGGGCCTGGCTCAGCACCGAGAGGGCAGTGCTCCAGCCGGCACCCCATCCTTCTCAGAGAGGTACTGGGTGTCTGCATCTCAGAGGCCCCCATATTCACTGTGCTTGTTGCTGGGGTGGAGACGTATCACCTGGTTTCTGCACCTTCGTACTCGTCAGCCACCTTGGCCCTCTCATCCCAGCCCCTTGGCCTGTGGGGACTGAGTGTGCCAGGCACTGGGCTAGCCCTGGGTTCATGGCTTATCGTGCAGAAGGGACCGGATACCCTGAGCTGGGCAGAGGCCCGAAGGAAAATGTTCCTGGGGTAGAATGCGTGGGGGTGACCGCCCCTCTGGTGGGAGTACTGAGGGCGACTCCCTTTCCGTTGAGCAACTATGGGACCTGCTGAATCCAGGTGCCCCTGAGACAGCTAAGGGCCTGGCTCCCCCAACAGGTAGGTGAGGGCGCCAGGACTCCATGGGGAGGCCGTGGAGAGGTGGTGGAGACGGGCAGAAGCAGAACCCGGGAGTCGGAGGCCACTGCCTCCAGCAG
>NW_005872395.1:73562-86981 GCF_000147115.1 Myotis lucifugus
CCCCACCAGCGTCCGCGACTGTTCCCCTAGGACCCAGCCCACCCCTGGGGCAGGCGGGGGCGGGGGCGGGCGGTTGGGGGGCACTGGACCACTCGCTTCGTGGACTGTCCCCTTCCCCAGGCTTCGGCTTCTTGCCCCCGGCCCAGGCGGAGCTGCTCGCCCGGCAGCAGGAGCTCCTGCGGAAGCAGAACCTGGCGCGGTAGGTGGCGGGGCCGGCAGGGCAGAAGGTGGCTCCGTCTCGCTGGATCCTGACCCCTGACCCCGGCCCCCGCACCCCCTGACCCAGGTTGGAGATGTCGGCCGAGCTGCTGCGGCAGAAGGAGCTGGAGGGCGCGCACCGTCCGCAGCTGCTGACGCCAGAAGCTGCGCTGCCCCCGCCGGACGGCGCGGAGGCCCTGCTGGTGCTGAGACCCAGCTCCGCGCCCAGGCTGGCGCTGCCCCCACAGGGACCCCCCGGCTCCCCCACCCCGCCGCGGGAGCCCACCCGCCGAACCCCTCGGAAGGGGAGCGTCAGCCCGGCCTCAGCCCGGCCCAGTGAGCCCAAGACCACCGGGGCTGAGCTCTGGGTACAGGATGGCTCTGAGGATGAGCCCCCCAAGGACTCAGACGGAGAGGACCCCGAGATGCTGGCTGTTGGGGGCCGGGGCCTCACCCCAGGTGGAGGGGCCAGCTCTGAGCGGAAGGGACTTCTCTCAGGATCCCTGCTGCCCCCCTCCCTGCCCTTGAGCGTGCCCTGCGTCAGCCCCTACTTCCACACAGGTGGGCACTCCCTGCTCTAGACCCCTCAACAGAGGGTGGGGGGGAGGAGACCCATCCCCCCACGTCTCCTTAGGAAGTCCAAGGGGAGAAAAGGCCCTTTTAGTCATGGATCTGGACAAGGGCAGAGGCCAGCAGATGGGTGGGAACCTGGGAAAGAGGCAGCCACAGTCCTAGTAACACCCCCTCCCAACCAGGCGCTATCGGGGGACTCTTCAGTGATGGGGAGGCGGCCACCACCCCTGAGGACATCAGCAAGTGGACAGTGGACGATGTCTGCAGCTTCGTGGGGGGCCTGTCGGGCTGTGGAGAATACACACGGGTGAGGGGGCACCTGCCCAAGATGGTCCTGAGCTCCTGTCCCCAGTGCCTCTCCTCACCCCCATTCTCCTCAAAGGGTGTGGGGGGCACGGCGCATGCTCCCGTCCCAACCTGCAGTGCTGTGCCCTCCACACGGACATATGTCCAAGTTTTCTTTCACATGAATATTTTCCCTACAAACTGCACAAACAGCTCCTCTTGGCTCCGTTTTCCAAAGCCTTGAGCCCTCCACCCCCCCCACCCCGACCTGGCAGCCTTGGCCTGGCTGAGGGACCCTGAAGGGTGAGCAAGCAGCTCCCACTCAGGCCCTGACAGGCACCCACCCCACCAGGTCTTCAGAGAACAGGGGATAGATGGGGAGACCCTGCCCCTGCTGACGGAGGAGCACCTCCTGACCACCATGGGGCTAAAGCTGGGGCCTGCTCTCAAGATCCGGGCGCAGGTGCGTGCCAGTGGGCGGTGGTCCCCCGTCCTGGAGGGACAGTGCCGAGGTTGCAGACCCCCAACCCAGGCTCTCTCCACAGGTGGCCAAGCGCCTGGGCCGAGTCTTCTACGTGGCCAGCTTTCCGGTGGCATTGCCACTGCAGCCACCAGCACTGCGGGCCCCTGAGCGGGCACTCACCTCAGGGGAGCAGCCCCCGTCCCCAGCCACGGCCCCCTCACCCTTTGTGGGGGGACTTCCCACTGCCGGCCAAGCCTCCCCCAAGCAAGAGAACGGGACCATGGCTCTGCTCCCGGGGCCTTCAGACCCCTCCCAGCCTCTGTGCTGAGTTGTGGAGCCCACCCTTCAGTGCCAGCCACTGCAATGCAAAGGCCCCTCCCCACAGCTGCTTTTCCTCTGGTTTTGGGAGCAAAAACACAAAGAACTTTTAAAAAGAAAACATGTGACTTAAGAGGAAAGGAATGTGTTTTCAAAGACTTCTGGGGGTGACACAGAGCCTGGCGCACAGGCCTGGGATCCAACCTGGGGGCTGCAGACAAACCAAAGACAAGCGGTTCGCTGGCCAGGCCGGCCCCTGGCTCCCTCGGGAACTGGGACTGCGGTGAGATTTCAGCGTCCTGACATCAGGTGAGAGCTCAGCTTCCCTCATGGGCGCCCAGCACCCTTGGGTGCAGCAGTGGGCTGGCTCCACAATGCAGGTGTCAGTCACCAAGGCTGCCACTCCAGTGATCAGCACAGTGCTTGGTACTTCCTGGTCTTTTATGTTGTAAAAATAAAGCCCTGTCCGCCATCTACTGTCCTTCCTGGGGTATGGGCACTGACCCCAAGGCCTCAGGCCCAAGGCTGAACTGCTGGTGAGATGGGGCACTGCAGGCAGACCAGGATGGTGGCCCTCAGTCCTCCTCAGAGAGTTGTAGGTCTTCCAGTTCATCCTCCGGCCCCTGGGCAAGCAGTCGCCACAGCTCCCGGGGGGCCAGCCCTGACTCTGCATCTGAGCCTCCATCTGCAGGGAGACACCGAGGCTACATAAATTCTGCTTTATCAGAAAGAAGCCAGCCTGGGGGTTACTCATCACTAATTAATCACAGCACTAATTAATTTATCGGTGCCGCTACTGCTGGCTGCCAGAGCTAGCAGGAACAGAGCAGCTGGCCCTACATCCCCAGGAAGGAGCCTTGGGCACGAGCTCAAAGGGCACAGCACCCTGACCCAGGAACCACTCACCGTCTGAGTTGCTACCTTCTTGGCCACTACTGCTGCCATCCTCGTCTTCATCCTCGTCGTCGTCATCCTGGTCGTCGTCCTCTACCCCCTGCTGAGCTCCCGGAGACCTAGGTGTAACTGGGGGCCAAGGCAAAGAGCCCATGGGAGGGGCCCACAGCAGATGCACAAGGGGTGGGTAGCTAGGCTCACAGCCCTGCACCAACCCTCCCCTTGGGCAAGTGGAAAAGATTCAGAACTGCCCTGGAGAGTAGTGGGGAGAGGGACAAGGCCTAGGGACACATGTTCCAATTCCAGGAGGCCCACCTCAAATCAAAGAAAGCAAAGTGGTGGGGAAGGGCAGAGTGGCCCCCACAAACAGGAGCTGAGGTGGGAGCAGGCACCCCTCCACCAGGCCTGTTGCCCAACCCCTGGGAGTTCAAGCTGAGCCACACAGGCCCACCTCTCTCTGAGAAGTCTGCAGCATCGTCGTCATCACTGTCCAGGTCAAAGAGGTCCTTGAATTCCACCCTGTCCTCATCCTTTCTGTCCCCCAGCTTCCGCCGCTTTATCTCGGGGAAGTTCAGGTCTTCCAGCTGGAAGGCCCAAAACAAGAGCAGCAGGTGGGGGTGTGCAGGGAGCCCTGGGTGCCACCAGCAAGAACCCTCATTCCTAGACGGCTTCTCCTAGACCCAGTGTCCTGTTTTTCTTTCCCCACACAAACACCTAGTGAGCATCCCTGGGAAGGATTCCTGGACAGCCACCCGCCAGGTGGAGGAGGAGGCCCCAGCCACCCACTGGCCTTTAAGTGCCATCCAGGTCACAGTCGCATCCTTCAGGGCAGCCCCACCCCCTTCCTGTCTTAAAGTCATAGCCAGGGTGCTAGGTCCTCGTCTCCGAACAATCCGGCCGGGCGTGCCCAGGCTCCGACAGCCTCCCGGCCCGTACCCGCTCTTTGCCGCTGATTTCCAGCTGGATCTCCCGGTCCCTCAGTTTCCGCCACTGGCTGTAGTACTTGGTGAGCGGAGTCCCCTCCTCTCGGGCCTGCTTCTCCCAGTCATCCTGTGGGGAAAGGCTGGGGTCACGTCCCATCCTGGGCAAAACCCCAAGCCCCAGCCACACACGGTGCCTCCCCACTGACCACGGCCTGCCGGTTGGCCACACCGAAGGGGGCCCTCTGGCGGAGGCTGCAGATGTGGTCTGCGTTCTCCTGCACCTTCTCCAGCAGCTGGCGCACCTGCCGGCAGTAGTTGGCTACCTTGCACTCTCGGAGGAAGGACTTCAGCTGCAGAAGGAAGAGGGGCTCGGCCAGCTCCACACAGGGCTGCTCTGCATGCAGCCAAGGGCCCACCCCCTACATGTGCCCAGAGGGGTAGAGGGGGGAGGCGTGGAGCCCTGGGGCAAGTGCCTGTGGGGGCAGAGCCTCCTGAGAACCAGGGCCTGGTCCCTTCATTTACACACTTGTGGGTTTTTTACTTCGAAGGAGAATCAAGCAGTTGCGGAAACCACAGGACTGCAAAGCCTAAATACCACCTGGCTCTTTACCCAAAAGAATGTGCTGATCTCTGGGGCTTCAAGCCCAGAAATAGAGCCTTGCCCACCCGAACCCAAGTCCCAATGGGCTCTGAGCCAGTGCACTGGGTGGAGGCAACCCCACCCCAGGGCCATGCAGACAGACAGCACCGCTCCCAGGAGGCACAGGCCTCCCTGAAACAGGAGCATCTCAGCTGAAAACGAAGGCCTCCCATGAGAGTCACCCCCCCACCCCCCTATCCCCTAGCCCTACCTCCACACCACACTCAGGACCACAGGGGAGGCATGCAGGCAGGAGACCAGCCCACTCAGGCCCAACTCCCCCAGGACAGACTCAGGGCCCAGGCTCCCACCACTGGCTCTGTGGCTGAGACAGGCTGCCGTCTCCTGCCCTTGTGTCAACAGGGCTGAGGCGATTAAACACAGTCTAGTCAGCCTCACAGGAGGTCAGAGGGGTCTGGGCAGGGCAGGGGAGCCGGGCAGCGGGCACTCACCTGCAGGATGGCCGGCAGCGCCAGTTCCGGGAAGGCGATGCTATGGGCCTGGCTGTGCAGGTACTCGAGGGTGAGGTCGTACAGCTGCTCCACCAGCCCATCCTGAGGAGCAAGGAGGAGAGCTCAGGCACCTCCCTCACAGGCTGAATGCCAGCTCCCTCTCCAGGGAGAAGGAGGTGGGGACCCACAGCTTCACTCAGGCTCATGGGGCTGGGGCCCACGGGTGTCTGCTCCCTGACCCTGGGGGCCGACAAGAGTCCATGCAGAAACTCCACAGGGCAGCAAGCCCCTCCTGTTCACACTCCTCTTGCCTCCATGGTCACTCAGGATGCTGACTGCAGTGTCCTCTGACATCCTGCGGTGACCCCACCCGGGCACTCCCTCCCTAGCCCCTCCCTGGAGGCCGGCCTCACCCGGTAAGCCTTCTCCTGCAGGTTGACCTTAGACAGCTTCAGGATCACGGCGAAGTTGATGGGCTTGGAACTCATCCGTCCTGGCTTCCTGTTGAAGTCAACCTGCTGGAAAACCTGCAGGACCGACAGCCTCCTCAGACTGCAGTGCTCACACCACTGCACCCCCGCCCCCCGGGGCCCTGAAGACCCGCCGTGAGAGTAGGGACAAGTGGCCAGAGGCAGTGCCAGCCCTGCAGCCCCACAGACCCCCTGGCCCAAGAGCCTTCTGCCTTCCAGAGCTCTGGTGGCCCCCAAGGGAGCCCGCCGTCCCAGAGTGGGACCCTGGCCAACGGGCGTGCCCAGGCCCCGCGTCCGGAGACGAGTCCTTCAGTCCAGGACCACAGCAGCCTCCCCCACGACCATGTCCCCAAGGGCTGCATCCCCAGGAGCAACACACCGAGGGGCATGAGGTCTCAGACGGGGGCTGGCAGCCCTGCCTCTGCGTCTACAGAGGGCAGGCTGCTCTGTGCGGGCCCTGCCTCGGGGAGAAGCCCTCCCGGTCAGGAGGCTAAGGCTGCCCAGGAACAGAGTGAGTGCCTGGCCTCTCAGCTGGGCACCTCCCCAGGACACCAGGGCTGGGGAGGTGGGGTGGGGGGGTTCATTTTATGAGCGTGAATTTTCTGTCCCTGCCTCAGGGGTGATCGGGATGAGTTCCTGAGGGGCATGAGGGCCGAGGCTGGGAGAGCCCAACTGTGGAAGGCACCCCCAATAAGAGACTCCACAGAGCCGAGCTCAGGTCAGCTCCAGATGAGAAGCAGCCGTGATGTGTGGACAACAAAGTGGTCCCCGGGAGGGCAGGGTGCTTGCCCCAGCCTGGCTCAGCCTGGGGGAAGGAGGTGGTCTGATCTCCCACACAGGCTGCTCTTAACCCTTTTCCACCCAGGGAGGGAAGGGCTGGGGCTCCCCGGAGGCAGAGAGCTCGGCTTCCGCCTCTGTGGTCAGTTTTCTCTGGAGAGGCCTGCACCCATGGATGAGGGATGTGCGGGACGTAGCTATGGCGAGCCCAGATGGGGTCAGTGCAAAAGTGAAGGCGGAAAGAGATCAGTTGAGGGAGACAGTAGGCAGAGGATAGACAGGTGCCCTGAGCTGGCCAGCAGTGGGAGCTTCATGCCTGGACACCAGGGCTGCTGGGGGGGGGGCTATGAGCATGAAGCTTGCACTGAAGCTTGCACTGTCCCTGCCTCAGGGAGGAGGTTCCTGAGGTTCCCTCCCTCCTCCCTCCCCCTCCTGCTCCAGGGCAACACAAACCTGACCTTTGTCTTCCTGAGGCACAGCTCTGAGCTGTCTGGTGGGTGATGGGTGTGAACTTCTGAGTATTTCCTGGGTTGGGCCTGACCACCAGTGGATTTCTGGGTTTTGGTGGATTTCTGGGTTTTGGACCACAGCCTTTCCCAACTGAGCTTACGTGAGCACGCACACACAGATGCACACGCTCGTGCACACGCTCGGGGATGTGCAGAGGGCAGATGCAGCCTTGGAATCAGACCTGGGTTTCCAGCCTGGATCTCCGGCTCACGCTCATGTCGGGCAAATGCCCAGATTGACCCAGGTCTGTGCCCTAAAACCAGCCACCTCAGGCCCACCCCACGAGGCCGCTTCCTCGTCCTCACTGCTGCTCTTGCCAACGAACACATGCACCAGCCTGGGCAGGACCAGGGATGCCCTGGCAGCACCTGTGCTCTGCAGGTGAGGGCCCCGCTCGCTCACCTCCCCACTCACCTCAAGGATGAAGGGCAGCACGGGGATGAAGGTGCCGGTGCCCTCGGAGAGCAGCGTCAGGATGCGCACACAGTGCATGCGCAGCGGGTAGAAGCGTGCGGTAGGAACCAGCCTAGGAGCAGGAGGATGGGAGTGAGACGAGGCCCAGCCCCAGGGATCCCACAAGCCCGCCCCACCCTCCTGGCACTGGCCCGACCCTTCCCATGGAGCCCCCACCGCAGCAAGGACCTATCACCCTCTCAGGGTCACTGGCCACACCTGCCCCACCGGATCCCTGACAGAACAGGGCAGGACACAGGCCCTCAGGACTTGCCTCTGTGCTCAGCTATGGGGCTGAGGGGACACCCAACCAGGTTTAACTTTGTTTCATTTTAATGTGTTTGTAGGGATCATTCATTCAAGCCTTTCATCCCAGCTTTCAACTCTCCTTCAGGAGGACAGGGCTGCCCCCTCCTGGCCAACAGCCACCAGGCCATGCACAGCTCCTCCATTCTCTGCTGAGACCCCCGCCCAATATTCACACCCAGGATGGCACACACCAGACCCCACTTGCTCTGTCCAAGAACCCCGTGCACATAAACCCACTCCCCTTCAAACTGCACACGGCCCTCTCCCAGAATGCACACTGCTGCATCCTCGGACAGAGATGCTAGGGAGGCGCTCACGGCACAAGCCACCCAGAAGCCCAGCTGCCCGAGCGTGGGGTCCTCCCACACAGGGTACAGGCCACAGACAGCTCCAGCCCAGCCCTTCCACGGGTGTCGCCGAGTCACAGACCGCAGACCCTCCCTAGAGGCCTGGCCACCTGCAAGAGGACCCTTGCAGGAAGCCTCTGTGTACTGCCCCTGCCCCTGCCCTGCCCTCTAGGCCTCGGGGTCCCCGCACACTCAGACTCACTTGATGCAGCCGAGCACGACCTGGGCGAGGGGGTAGATCAAGGGCTGAAGGGTGTCGCTGGGGCAGATGGTGCTGAGGACGCGGCACCACAGCTGCAGGCAGTGCATGAACTGCCAGTTGTACACGGACTGGTGTGTCTCCTGCAGGGAGCCCCCAAGTCAACAGGGTCCCCAGGGCCCAGCCCTCCTCCGCACCATGCATACAGGCCCCCGCAAGCTGTGCCCCTCCCAACCCCACAACAAGGACCCTGCCCCAGCCCGGCCTGGCCACACACCTTCTTGCGCATGGTCATGGCGTTCCGCAGGTGGATGGCGAGCTGGCGGATGTACAGGAAGGCGTGCTGGTAGGCGACGCTGGTGTCCAGCGCCAGCAGCTCAGTCAGCGTCCGCTGCATGAAGCTGATGAGGGGCAGGGTGCTGGGGGAGGTGAACTTGCAGTTCCTCACGTAGGTGATGTACATTTGCTGCCAGAAGACCAGTCACAGCTGCCTGAGCTCCCAGGCCCCGAGGCCCCACCATGACACCTGGGTCTGACCCTCAGAGCTACTGCCTCTCAGAAGCACAGCCTGGCTGTCTGCTGCAGACCCTCCCCTGGGGCCCCTGCTGCTGCTCAGCTTCCACAGGGGTGCACCCATAACCTGGGGCACCGAGCCTGCAGTCAGAGGGCGGGCCCAGTACCAAGGGAGGGTGAACTCCAGCAGGAACAAGTTTGGGGGCCAGCAAAGGGACCATGAGGGCCTGAGAGGGAGGAGCCCCGCTGCCAGGCCTATGCAAGGGGATCTGGACGGTCCCCATGCGAGGCAGGCCACCCTTGGTTTGGAGCCAGGCACCAGGGTCCCTGCCCCTCTCCACACCCGCTGTCCTTGTGCACGGAGGGGACAGCTGCGTACTGCAGTCCACGGAAGCGGGGGAGGAGGCGGGGATGCCATCATTGTCACCACCCCTTCTCAGGGAGGAAAGGTGACAAGGACCTGGATCTGCCTTGAGCCAGTCCGTGAGAGGTGCTGACCACGAAGGCAGCCTGCCAGCCCTCAGGCTCAGGCTCTCAACTCTGACCCGATGGACACAGATGGGGCAGCAGGGGCGGGAGCCGCTGGCCACACTACCTTCAGGACGGGGCTCAGGAAGGTGTCTTTCTTGTGCCGGCAGACTCTGATGAGGACCAGGAAGGCCAACACTCGGACTGTCTCCTCGCCCGTGCTCCACAGGACCACCATCCTCTGCAACGAGCGAGACGTCACCGCCGGCCCCGGTCTCCCCAAGTCCAGCCAGAGGCATCCGTGGACATGGCTGAGAAGCAGCCCCAGCTCAGAACCTGCTCCCACGTGCCCAGCTGTGTTGCCCGAGACAGACCCCAGTGTGGGGGGCATGCTTGAGGGCAGCCACATGCACTCGAGCACGCCAATGGGGAATGCCCACCTTGAGCAGCATGCGGCACTGCTTGGGGAAGGTCAAGAAGTAGGGCACGGAGCTGCTGATGTGCTGCAGGAGGGCCGCTGCCACCGTCGCCTCTGCCACGCAGGCCACTAGCTGAGGGAGCAGGAGGTCAGCGCCGCCAAACCCACCACATGGAGATACAGAGAAGGACCAGACCACTGCCCATGGCCAGGCCCTGCTGACCCAGCAGCCCGCCACTCCCCGCCCCATCCCCGCGGACATCACACCTGTATGACTGAGCTCAGGTAAGCCTTGACGTCCAGCCGGAGCTTCCCCCACAGCGGGCTACTGGATGGCTGCAGCACCCTGCAGAGACCACCCCACCCCACCCCACCGAGTGAGACCCAAACCTTAGACACCCCCCAGCTCACACGTTCTGTCCGTGCACAAGACACAGGGCACGGGGCCCTGTGGGGAGACCCTCCCAAGAGTGGCCATGACCAATGCCTGAGGGACAGACTGCCACTTCCCCAGGTTCCCAGAGGCACACACCTGTGACAGGCAGGGAGGGCCCTGGGGTTTAACCCAGGCGCTAACCACCACCACTGCAACCAGGTATTCTGTGGCCCAAACAAGCTTTAAAAAAAGCAAAGTCGCCCTGGCAGTCTACTCAGTGGATAGAGCGTCGACCTGAGGACTTAAGCGTCCTGGGTTCGATTCCTCTAGTCAAGGGCATGTACCTCAGCTGCAGGCTCAATCCTCTGCCCCGGTCGGGGTGCAGGGTGCATGCGGGAAGCAACCAATCGATGTTTCTCTCTGTCTCTCCCCCTCTCTTCCACTCTCTCTAAAAAACAAAACCCTGAAGCGGCCCAGCCGGTGTGGCTCAGTGGGTGTGGCCCAGCCGGTGTGGCTCAGGGGGTTGAACGTCATCCCATGGACCAAGAGCTGAGTTGTGGGCTCCATCCCCAGTAGGGACATGTGGGAGGCAGCTGATGGACGAGTCTCTGTCATCAATGTTTCTCTCTCCCTCTCCATCTAAAAATCAATAAAAAGATGTTTAAAAACCACCTGCTGAAGTACATGAAGGGGCCAAGGCCAGGGGCACCATGGCAGCTCACTCTGCCCAGGAGGCAGTGCCCGCCACTTCCTCCAGCGAGGGCAGTGCAGTGGCCTCCTTCCCAGGAGGCACCGCCAATACCGCACCTGCTGCCCGCACTCACTGCCGCCCCTCCACCCTGCCCGGGTCAGACAGGGCGCCTCCACTCGGCCCAACCCGCCCCAACCCATCAGTCCAGCCTGATCACCACCACCAGGCCCAGGTGATGACAGAGGGCCTCTCTGGACACTTCTTTCTTCCTTCGAAAGAGCTGTGTGGCCCTCCCTGCCCCAAGGAACCCGTTCTACCCATCTGCTGCCCTCCTCCCTCCTCTGAATACAGCTCTTCTGCTCGATCTACCTCTAACGCTAACGTGGAAGGTAAGGTTCTCAAACCCAGCATCGACCAGGCCCCCCAGGAGACACACCCAGCAACCGCAGGGCAAAGGGCAACGAGAGAGTGAACAAGACTGTTCATCCAAAGAGGAAAGAGAAGAACAGAGGGAGAGAAGGAGGGAGGGAGGGGGGGAAAGAATTCTGACTGGGGAAATGGGGAACAAAAGGAAGTAGTTTGTGGTCCCTGAGAAATTCTGGGCAGAGAATCTCCCTTCTCAGGAAGAAAAAAGGACAGGGCCACTCCAACGGGCCCTGGGAGCTGAGCCTCTCCCCAGAGCCCAGAGAGAGCCTGCTGTCTCCAACATCCCTCTGTGCCAGCGGGGCCCAGAGGGAACGGCCAGGTCCCAGACCTCTGCTTTCCCCACCTGCAGGGCCCTGAGCACCCCACACCCCGCCCTCACCTGCCGCTGTCCTTTGGGGCTTTTCCAAACAGCAGCTTCTGGAGGCCGCCAAGGAGGTCCCTGATGCAGAAGGTGACCAGAGCATTGAACACTGCAACGAGGGGACCACAGATGCCGCTCACAGGACAGCAGACGGAACAGAGAGCCTGTACCCCAGGTCCCCTGGCCCAGCTCACCAGCACCGTCTGTGACCTGGAATTTAACGGCCTCAGCACCCTCGGGGTCTCCTTGGGTGGTAGCCACAGCCGCTCGGAACGCCTGCACAACCTCGTGGAACAGCTTTGGAGTCAGGTGCTGCTGAAGGGGAACAGAACCCAGAAGGTTGAGGGAGCCATCAGCTGTGCTGAACAGAGGGAGAGGCGGCCAGCGGCTCCCAGACCTGCCCTAGGAGAGATGGCACCCCTCGCCCTCATTCTCACACAAGGCAAGAGGTGGGGACAGTGTTCCATGTGCCAGGAATAAAAAGACAGAGTCCAGCATCCTCCTGGGCGGCGGGGAGCCTGGCTCAGGGACCACGGGGGCGGGGCTGAGGGTCCCAGATCGGGGCGATGGCCAGCGGTGCACAGCTTCTGGAGTGCTCCCTTTCCGCCCCTTCCTGTCCCTACAGAAACCACGGCCAGACCCTCGGAAGAAGGGGCCTGGCTTAACCAACTGGCAAAGGCACAGAGACCATATCCTGCCCACAAGAGACTTGAGGGAGCAAGGAGCCCAAGAGAGGAACCGAGAGCAAAGGAGCAGGCAGAGCCCCTAGGATGTGAGTGAAGGAGAGAACGCAGTCCTGGCGCCTCCTCGCCTAAGGAAGAGCGATGCCAGGTAGCTGGCTGCTAGGAGGAGGGGGCCTCCCATCTGCATGGTCCCAGGTGACTCAACCGAGTCAGGGCCGGCTCCGACCGGGGGGGATGGGTCCGGCCGTTTCTCACTTTCGCTGCCTGCTTCCATCTCTCGACCATGGCCAGGGTCACCGGGGTGGAATCCCTCTTCTTCCCCTTCGGTCCTCTGGAGGCCCCATCCTCGTCCTCCTCACCTTCCTCTTCACTGGCTTCCTGCACCAGACACAGAGGGCCCGGCTCGAGCAGGACGTCGAGGCCAGGAGCGTGCCCCCTGCCCCCACCCAGCCCCGTCCGCGCCCTCGCCTCCAGCGTGTCGGGCAGGGAGTGCAGCGGCTCCTCTCCGTCCTCAGAGCCGTCCGAGTCGCTGAAGTTCAGCAGGCTCTGGTCGTTCTCCTGCAGGAACTTGTAGAACTCGGGGTCTTTGTCCTTCAGCCGAGAAAGCTGGTCCTTGTGCTCAGATGCCCGGCCTTTCCGTCGGCTGGGGAGGTGGGGGTCAGTCCTCAAGTCAGATGGGTGGGCAGAGCCCGTGGGGTGGGGGGTAAGGCTTGCTGGCCTCTTCTGGGAAGATAAGGGGCGAACCTGCTCCCTCACAGCAGCTACCGACAGCTGAGGCGGGGATTTCAGGGGGTAGGTTTTCAGATCGCCCTGGGCCCCAAGTCCACGCTCACACACCCCTCTCTCTACGTTTCAGCAGGTGCATTTCAAACCCAACGTGCACAACGCCGAACCCGGGGTCCCCCAAACTTGCTCTGCCCACCCCTGCTTCACCTCAGTGGTTGGCAACTCGACCTTTCCAGGCACTCACTGGGGCGGAAGGTCGCCCTGCCTGTCTCTCAGGCCCAGATCTCACCAGCAACGTCTTCCAAACCCCTCCCGCCTCCTCTCCAACCAGACCATCTCTCAGGCCCCAGAAGGGTCCCTCCCGGTCCCATCCTGCGCCGACAGCAGCCCCGTGACTCTCGCTGTCACCGTCACGTGCCATTCCTGCACTCGCAGCACCAACCCCTGCGACGCCTAACGGAGGGCTCCTCCATCGCCTCTCAGGTCCACCCTCTCCTCCGCGGGAGGCCCCTCCCGGCTCGGACCCGCTGTCCTGCCGCCTGCACCACCAGGACGGGCTCCCCGACCGGCGGCGCCGCCTGCTCCCTGGGTCTCTGGCTAATGACCACCTCTTCCCACGACCTTGTCACGCCGCTCGGCACAAGCCGCCCGCACGCTCCCGCCTTTCCTTCCTGCTCACCCAGCCCGAGGGGCCTCCCGGACCAGCCTGCGCCCGCCCCAACCAGGCCAGGCAGCGGGCGGCCGCTCGGTCAAGCACCCGGTGAAAGAATATACAGGGCCCAGAGGTGCGGGGCAGGGGCACAGTCCGCACGGTCACACGCTGATGCTCGGCCCTGGAATAGCCTGCACCCTGGTGCCCAGGTCTTCAATGTTGGAGGCCCCGGGAATAGCCTGCACCCTGGTGCCCAAGGTCTCATGCTGAGCCCCTGGAATAGCCTGCACCCCC
>NW_005872396.1:0-27203 GCF_000147115.1 Myotis lucifugus
CTGCATCCCCTGGCTGGGTGTCCCCTGCATCACCTGGCTGGGTGTCTCCTGCATCCCCTGGCTGGGTGTCCCCTGGCATCCCCTGGCTGGGTGTCTCCTGGATCCCCTGGCTGGGTGTCCCCTGCATCCCCTGGCTGGGTGTCTCCTGGATCCCCTGGCTGGGTGTCCCCTGCATCCCCTGGCTGGGTGTCCCCTGGCATCCCCTGGCTGGGTGTCTCCTGGATCCCCTGGCTGGGTGTCCCCTGCATCCCCTGGCTGGGTGTCTCCTGGATCCCCTGGCTGGGTGTCTCCTGGATCCCCTGGCTGGGAGTCCCCTGCATCCCTGGCTGGGTGTCTCCTGGATCCCCTGGCTGGTGTCTCCTGGCACCATGTCCTCCGTGAACCAGCGAGTCCCCGCCCCCTTCCCACGCACACGCTGCCTTTATTGCAGTCCATTGGCAAATCCAGTTTCCCCTTCTTCTCCAGGGACAAGCATCACAGACCCAAGTCAGTTATTTGTCAACGACTCGTCTCTCTCACAAGCTGCGGAGGAGGGTTAATTTCCTCTTTTTAAACGCGCACACGGAGAGACGGAGTCCCAGGGCAGGGTCAGTGCTGGGACCGCCCGCCCGTGTCTGCCACTGAGACACCCACTGGCCCGAGTGCAAGGGTTCCCGCAGGTCCTCCCGCAGAGGTGAGGCGGTGGGTGCAGCGTGGCCATGCCCGCAGAACCCCAGTCCACGGCATGTGCGCTCTCGCTGAGAAACAGCCCGCAAAGCTGGCACGCTGGGCAGGCCTGGGTGGCTCAGTGGGTTGAGCGTCCTGTGCACCCACGGGCGGCTGGTCAGGGTGCAGCGCATGCCTGGCTTCGTTTCCCTCTGGTGGGGGCACACATGAAAGGCAGCTGATTCATGTTTCTCTGTCACATGGATGTTCCTCTCTCTCTCCCTCTCTCTAAGCATGTCCTCAGGCAGGCGAGGATTAAAAGAACAAAATACGCCACGTTTGTATTAAAAAGTATCTCTGTATTATCCTTTCCCAACCTCCAACCCTTATACAAAATTTAAAAACACAGGTACACACGCTGCCAACGAGAGGTTTCTGGGAAAGGTCACTCTGGAAATTTCCCAGGTGCGGCCGACCGCCAGAGACATGGGCAGCGTCTACAACAGTGACTGCCAACCGGTGGTCCATGAGGTCTGAAAGGTTGGCGACCGCTGGTCTATGACTCTGTCCATTTGCTACAGAACCCATCAGATGGACACCACCCCTCTCTCGGACCTGTCCTTCGAGTTACTTTAGAGCAACACGAAAATAATCTATTCAAAGTCCTTGGCCTAGTAGGACTGCTGTAAACTTTGTTCCCTCCTCGAAAGGATCCAGAAGGAAGGTCTGAGGACCCTGATTCTGGGTGAGGGGCCGAGGTCAGGGGGTTCTATACCCTCCCTTCACCCCAGAGCCTCCTGGGCTGTGGCCCCTCCGCCTGTCATCAGGCCTGTGTATCTATATATAGAAAAGCCTAATATGCAAAGTGTCCCCTTGGGAGTTTGACCAACTGGGAATTCGATCGCTTGCTATGATGTGCGCTGACCACCAGGGGGCGGTGCGGAATGAAGGCAGGCCCAGGCCAGCAGCTGGCAGCTGCTAGGGACCCTACCCGTGCACGAATTTCATGCACTGGGCCTCTAGTTTCCTAATATTTCTCCCAGCATCACAGGTCTCGGAGATGACTTTGTCCAGTCTCCTTATTTCACAAGTGAGTACACAGGCTCAGAGAGGCTGAGAAAGTGCTCAGGGCCACACAGCACAATGGGCTCAGAACCAGGAGTCCCAGTCCTGGGCGTCTGCTACCAAGGCTCTGGAGCCTGCCCCTACCCCCAGTCGCAGGACTGTCGTCACAAGTAGGGCATTTGGTGTCAACACACACGGCGTCTTAAATGGCTAAAGGCCCAGAAACCTCAGGCCTTCATTCTCCCGCGGCCAGGAAGGCCTCCTGGCTCCTCCCTCCGGCTCTTTCCCTGCTCTGTCCTGGAGCCTGTGGGAGCCACTGTGGACGCTCCAGCCACTGTGGTGGCCTGGCTGCTTTCTCCCCCACGCCCTCCCTGGACCCTCTGCTTACTCCCCAGGGCCCTGGGCCACCCCTGGAGACCCCAGGGGACCCTGCTACTTCGGGAAACGGAGGCAGAAACGGGATCAGTGCGTGAGCAGAGGACAGGGCATTCCCTCCAAGGCCTGTCCCTCTGGACATGTAAGAGGCCCCGGTGATGACACGATGGCATTCGCTCTCCCCTCCCCACGGGGATTTGCATAGGTAACATCCCAGGAAGGGGGCGCTCTGCCCCCCTCCCAACGCTTGGGGCAGCGAGGGGCGGGAGAGGTAGCTGCTGGGTAAGCCCCTATTTTGGGGTCATCTCATCATATAACCGTCCCCGATGCCCACGTCGGACCTGGAGGGGTCGTTTCCATCGAAAGGAGCGTCTTCAGGCCCCGCGGCGCTGTCCTCGGGGTCGTCAGCGTCCACCGTCTCCTCCGGGAGACAGAACACGGGATGTGCCCCAGAGTCGTCCCCGTCGGGACCCTCACAAGCACGGAGTTCAAGTCCACATTGAAGAAGATCCGGTCCCCGGGGCTCTTGGTGGGGCCGCTGTCCTCCCTGGGAAAGGGGTCCGCCGGCCAGGTCCCCTCCTCCTCCTCCTCCACCACCACCACCTCCTCCTCCTCCTTGGAAGCCTCACTCGTGCGCTCGGCCCCCCAAGTCCCCTCCTCCTCGTAGGCCCCACTCCTGCCCTCGGGCCCCCAGGTCCCCTTCCCCTCGTAGGCCCCACTCGTGCGCTCGGTGGGCCAGGCCTCGGGCCCTGGTGCCATCTGGGACTCGGCTTCCTCGCTGCCCCCCAGGGTGGCCGAGGAGGGGGACCCCGGGCACAGAGGCCTGACTGGCAGCCCGTGCATGGTGTAGCCCCCGCCGCTGGCTTGGGGGGCGGCCTCCTCATCCCCGTCGCTTTCGTCGTCGTAGTTGTAATCCCACACCTTCCTCTTCCTGTGGACGTGAATGACCTCCGCCACGGCCACGGCTTCCAGGGGCGGCAGCTTGGGGAACGCCCAGATGGCCACGTCATCAAAGTTCTGGGAGGGGAGGGGTGGGGGGAGAGCATTGAGTATTTGTTTTTCATTTTTGCATGTAATGAAACTTTAATGATTGCCCTAGCTGGTGTTGCTCAGTGGATAGAGCACTGGCCTGCAGACTGAATGGTCCCGGGTTCGATTCGCGTCCAGGGCACATACCTCAGTGGCAGGCTCCTCCCCGGCCCAGGCCCTGGTCGGGGCTCGTGCAGGAGGCAACCAATCGGTGTGTTTCTCTCACATCGATGTTTCTCTCTGTCTTTCCCTCTCCCTTCCACTCTCTCTAAAGTCAGTGGAGAAATATCCTCGGGTGAGGATTAACAAAACAAAACAAAACAAAACAAAACAAAACAAAACAAAACAAAAAACTGTAATGAGATGAGCTGCTCAGAGATGGGGGTGGTGATGGCAACAACGAAAATCACAGCGACCGGGTCTAGATTGTTTGCTGATTTCCAGGCGCGGCCGAGCACCTGACATTTATCTCCCCTCACATCTGCTCCAGGAAGTAGGTTTACTGTTCTTTTAAAAAAAACAACATGCCAAGACCGGTGTGGCTCAGTGGATAGAGCGTCGGCCTTCGGACTGAAAGGTCCCAGGTTCGATTCTGGTCAGGGGCATGTACCTGGGTTGCGGGCACATCCCCAATAGGGGGTGTGCAGGAGGCGGCTGATCGATGTTTCTCTCTCATCGATGTTTCTAACTCTCTATCTCTCTCCCTTCCTCTCTGTAAAAAAATCAATAAAATATAAAAAAAAAAACAAAAACACACACACACACACACACACACATATATATATAGATGGATAGATGGATAGATGGATAGATAGATAGATTTCAGAGAGGAAGAGAGAGGGGGAGAGAGAGAAACAGCAATGATGAGAGAATCACTGATCAGCTGCTTCCCGCACGCCCCACATGGGGATGGAGCCCGAAACTCGGCATGAGCCTGACCAGGAATTGAACTGTGACTCCTGGTTCATAGGTCAACGCTCAACCCCTGAGCCCCGCCAGCCGGGCTAAGCTTATTGTTCTTACCCCCATTTTACAGATGAGAAAATGAGGCAGACAGGTTAAGAAACTGGCCCAGGGCTCATGACCGGTGAGTGTGGCCTGGGATTTGAACTAGGCCCTGGGGCTCAGCCCATGTCCGGGCCAGTTGTCCCTGCACCTGCCCCTCGCTGCACCTGCCCCTCACTGCCACCTGCCCCTCGCTGCCACCTGCCCCTCCCTGCACCTGCCCCTCCCTGCACCTGCCCCTCCCTGCACCTGCCCCTCGCTGCCACCGGCATTCTGGCCGGAGACCCCAGTTCTGGAGGCCGAGACATTCTTGAGGGCTGTCAGGAACTGGGTGAGGAGAGACAGGCAGCTGATTCCATTGGTGTCAGAGCCCCCGCACTGACCTCGAAAGGGTCTGGACAACGGGGACTGGGGCCCCGTCCAGTCCGGCCCTTAAAGACGCCTCCAGGACACGCAGGGGCGACTAGGAGAACGCAGGCGGCAGGCGCTCACTGTCGCCCGCGGACCACAGAGGGCCAGGACGCGGAGGTGGGCACGGCTATCCGCGGGCCCCCGGCAGCACGCTCTCCCTGGTCCCCCCGTGGCCTGCATCCCACAGCCTGCTCCCCAGACCCAGCCTGGGTGGGTCTCCTACCGGGCTGTCCGCCTTTTCCCTAGTGACTCACGGGAGCTCTTTCCGTAACCCGGACGCTGACTATCTGTTGGTTGTGTCGCCTGGACTGTCCCCGCCTGTGGTGTCAGCATTTGCTCCCTTGATGATGACATTTGAGAAAAGGAGATTCTTCATTTTCATGTAAGAAAGCGTATCGGGGGGTCTTCCTTTATGGGGCTTGGTTTCTGTGTCTGACCCTTCCGTACCACAGAGCCACAGAGAATCCCCGTGTTGCTTCTAAAACAGGACAGTCTTGCCTTTCCCATCACAGTGCAGGCGAAACCCCAAACAACCGGCTGCCTCTCACAGGCACAGCCATGCCAGCTGAGCTCAAATACTAATGGGGATTAAAATCTCCAAGAGTACACTTACTGCCCAAATAAACCCTACAATTTCATCAACCGTGGAGGAATATTTAAATATGCGGCTGTTAAAAGATTAGAAGTATAAGGTGAATGAGTTCAAACATCTATCTATCTATATCTATATCTATATCATCTATATCTATATCTATATCTATATCTATATCTATATCTATCTATAGATATAGATATATATAAAAGCCCAATGACGGGAACAGTGGAATGACCAGAACAACCAGTGACTATGACACACACTGTGGCAGCCAACCACCCTGATGCGGGCTCCGACTGGCTCCCGCCACCCCACCCCTGGCCAGCCCAGCCCCCATCACCCCAATTGGGGGCGGGGCCAGCTGGCCAACTGCCTGCCCGTGGCCTCTCCCTGTCCCCCCTCCCCGCTGGCCCAGCCCGATGGGCTCCCATTGGGGCAGGCTGGCTGGACCTCACCTGTGCATGAATTCGTGCACTGAGCCTCTAGTAGAAAAATGAGATATTCCTGAATGAAAAAAAATCACAAAACTAACATAGAAAGAAAGCAGTGGGCCTGGCTGGCGTGGCTCAGTGGTTGAGCGTCAGCCTGTGAACCAAGAAGGAGGTCACAGTTCGATTCTTGGTCAGGACACATGCCTGGGTTACAGGCTCGATCAGGAGGCAGCCGATCAATGATTCTCTGTCATCGTTGATGTTTCTCTCTCCTTTCCTCTCTGAAATCAATAAAAATATATTTTAAAAAGAGAAAGCGACGGGATAGGGAAGACGATGAATGAGGGGCAGCCGCAGTGGAGTCAGAAGACAGGAGGAGGTTTTAGAAACATGTGCCACACCCGGCCTGGGCGATGCGTAGAGGCTCAGAACAGAGACGCTGCCTCTGGAGCTCAGGGAAGAAGCCGGCTGGTTTCACTAACCAGGAAGCCAGCCCAGAGGAGGGCATGTATGGGGGGCGTCACCCGCACGACAGAGGGACAGAGGGTCCCAGGGACTGGTGAACGCCAGCAGAGCTTTGGAGGAGTGCGCACACCGGTGTTGGCTAAGTCCCCTCCTTACCTTCCTCCCAGATAAATCCACTATGTGTGCAGGCGCCACTGCAGTAACGACAAATAAGAAGGTCATCTGTATAAACATGTTCACTGCAGTCTTTTTTTTTTTTTACTTAAAAAAAATTTTTATTGATTTCAGAGAGGAAGGGAGAGGGAGAGAGAAACCTCAGTGATGAGAGAGAATCATGGATCGGCTGCCTCCTGCACGCCCCCTACTGCGGATGGAGCCGGCAACCCGGGCCTGTGCCCTGACTGGGAATCGAATGGTGACCTCCTGGTTCTTCGGTCGATGCTCGACCACAGAGCGAGGCCATTACGTTATTCTGAATGGCCAAAGAAATGAAAGGAAAAGAAATGAAAAGGAGATCCAGGCCAGTGCTCCCCGGCTGGGAGATGACCGAGGGAAAGGCGATACATTCATGCCAATCGGACTGCGGTGTGATCCCTAGAAGCAACACGTGGGCAAAGGGGAAAGGAAGACAGAAAACGCAAAACGTGTGTTCCCGAGGAGGGAAAAGAACCCAGCGCCCCGAACGCCTTGGGGTCTTTAGAAAATGGGACTTCCTTCCGGGCAAATATGCGAGGACAGAAGAAGCATTCTTAAGCGAAAACAAAAAAAGACAGGAATTAAAAAACAACAACCACATACCAACACTTTGGGGAACTTGCTTCGTAAGCAAATGTAACCGATCCGCCTCAGCACTGTGAAGGCGCCCCCGAGGACGGCCATCAGAAACAGAACCGTCAGGCCTCCGATGCTGGCAGATTCTGAGGACACTGTGGGTGAAAAATTAAATGACTTTATTTCAAAATAAATCCAACAGGTGCGCTCCGGTGGGGCCAACGCCCCTTGGCCTGGCGGCGAAGGAGATGCCGAAGGAGCAGTAGCTGGAAAGGCTCTTGTGAAATACAGAAATGAAAACGGGAAGCAATCCCAATACACATTTTTCAAATGATAAAAATGACGGATTTAATTTTTAAAAGTAAAGTTACTCCCATTTTATTTTTTAAAACGTATTTTTTTATTGATTTTAGAGAGGAAGGGAGAGGGAGAAAGAGATAGAAACATCAATGATGAGAGAGCATCATGGATCGCTGCCTCCTACACGCCCCCCAACTGAGGATCGAGCCACAACCCAGGCCTGTGCCCTGACTGGGAATCGAACTGCGACCTCCTGGTTCATAGGTCGACGCTCAACCACAGAGCCACGCCGGCCGGGCGCTTCCACTTTATACTTACGTTCTATGACAGCTCTGTCCAATACGGCAGCCCTGAGCCACACATGACGTGACTACTTAAATTTATTTGATCAAAATTGAAAACACCCCTCAGCTTCTGAGTCACATGTCAGTGTGTGCCGCAGGCGGGAAGAAGTGGGCGGTGGGCTTCTGCCTGAAATCAACAGCCGGTCACCCTAAGGTGGACTTGGGTCATGCCAGGACCCCAAGTCTGGGCTCTGCTTAACTCTCTCTGTTCTATTTTGAGTTCCCCCTTAGAATCTTGCCCAGCCCTGACCAGTGTGGCTCAGTGGGTAGAGTGTCAGCCTGTGGACTAAGGGTCCTGGGTTTGATTCCAGCCCAGGGCACATACCTTGGTTGCAGGCTCCTCCCCGGACTCCTCCCCTGGTCAGGGCGCGTGCAGGAGGCAACCAATTGATGCGTTTCTCTCATATCAATGTTTCTGTCTTTCTCTCTCTCTCTCTCTCAAAATCAATGGAAAAATATCCTCGGGTGAGGATTTAAAAAAAAAAAAAAAGAACTGAATTTAATCCCGATTCCTTGACATAAAAGTGTTCCCACCGCAGGAGGGTTTCGGACCGTATGCAGATAGATATCTGACCGTCCCCATGGCTCGGCGACGGAAGTGTGACTCGCCACCCAGTGGAGACTGACCGCCGAAAGCCCCGTGGCCCCGTGTCTCTGGTGGAAGAGAATGCAGGGCTCCGGCCTCCAGGGTCCTGCCTGTCAACGGGCTCTCCCGCGAAGGGAAGCAGAGGGCGGTGTGAGGCCTGGCATACCTGGCTCCGGCCTGGGTGGGAGGCGGGCACACTTCCAGGGAGATCTCAGTTTAGACAGATTCTCCAACTTCAAATAAACAGACACACAGTAGTTCGTGTTTGGAATCAGCTTGTCGATGACGTAAGTGAAATTTCCGGTGGTGCGTTCATCTATTTTGAGTAGATGCTGTAAAATGAAGCAAAAACAAAAGCTCAGTAAGACTTGGCGTAGAGCAGCGGTTCTCAACCTTCCTGACGCCGCGACCCTTTAATACAGCTCCTCATGTGGTGGTGACCCCCGACCATAAAATTATTTTCGTTGCTACTTCATAACTGTAATGTTGCTGCTGTTATGAATCGTCATGTAAATATCTGATATGCAGGATGTATTTTCATTGTGACAAATTGAACATAATGAAAGCATAGTGATGAATCACAAAAACAATATGTAATTATAGATGTGTTTTCCGATTGGTCTTAGGCGACCCCTGTGAAAGGGTCGTTCGACCCCCAAAGGGGTCGCGACCCACAGGTTGAGAACCGCTGGCGTGGGGTTTTACTGAGAAGCACGCCTTGAGAACGTCTTTGGGGCGTGGCCTTCAGGTCTCACATCGGGACAGAAGGCTCATACGCTCAGCAAGAAGAGGGGTTCATTCGTCACCTGGGACGAGCCGTTTATCACAAAACGACATGTACGCGTACACGCACTCACTCGTCTAAACTGTGAAATCTCATTGTACAGACGAGGAGAGAGCCCCAGTGAGGAGCACAGGTCTCCACGAGGGCATTTTTGCAGCCAGTCTTATCGTGCCGTCCCAGGGTCTTGTTGTATGATGGTATCTACCCACCCTCCATTCCAGGAAGTGCTTTCACTGACATGCACTCACGGACCATCAGAGCAGTCTGCAAAGCAGGCGTGATTCCTCCCACCCAGAGGAGGCCCCTGTAGTGCAGAGAAGTGAAGCCACCCCCCCCGAGGCCACACAGCCCGGGCAGACCTGAGGCCGATGCCTGGCTCCCCGGCTCCCCCCTGAACCCCTGGCCTCTTCCTTCCCAGGCAGTTCCGGGCCGTCCTGGAGTTAGACGCTAGGAAGGCCCTTTTGCATAATGGCCTATAGCTTTCAAAGTCCAGGGCTATCTTTTCGGTTTCGAATAGGCACAGCTCACTCCCGCCGGGTGATCCCCTTGCGTTCTTCCTCATCTGTGTCCACGGCCCGAGACCAGCACCACGTTTCTGGGTCTTTTCTTTAGCTTCTCGTTTGTATTTCTCAAGCGTCTACACCAGGGGTCCTCAAACTATGGCCCGAGGGCCACATGCAAATACAAATATTGTATTTGTTCCCGTTTTGTTTTTTTACTTCAAAATAAGATATGTGCAGTGTGCATAGGAATTAGTTCATAGTTGTTTTTTTTTATAAACTATAGTCCGACCCTCCAACAGTCTGAGGGACAGTGAACTGGCCCCCTGTTTAAAAAGTTTGAGGACCCCTGGTCTACACTCTGGTCGCAGGCGCTGCCTGCCCTGCAGTGGCTGCCTGGCCAGCACCCCGGGCCGGGGAGTACCACATGGGCATGTTCTTCCCAGGAGCACCTGGCGGCCCCCCTGGATTTAGGTCTGGGTGCTTCCTCTTCCTCCACCATCACTCTCTGACTTGTTCCTTTTTAAAAAAATATGTATGTATTTTTAATTGAGTTCAGATGGGAGAGAGAGGGAGAGAGAGATGGAAACATCAATGATGAGAGAATCATCGATCAACTGCCTCCTGCATGGCCCTGCTGGGGATCGAGCCCACAACCCGGGCCTGTGCCCTTGGCCGGGAATCGAACCCTGACCTCCTGGTTCCTAGGTCGATGCTCAACCACTGAGCCACACTGGCTGGGCCCTCTGGTCTGTTCCTAACACCCCAGCCAGGATGCTCCATCCTACTCCAAAGCCTCGGACCCACAAAGACCTACCAATTCCGGCCTCACGACTCCCTGACCTCTCCTCCTTCTCTTCTCTCGTCTCGGTCACTCCGTTCCAGCTCCCTGCTGTTTCCAAACCCACGGGCCCACTCTGGCCGCAGGCCCTCCGACTTCCTGTGCCCTCTGCCTGGAATGCCCCACTGAGGCCTGGCAGGCTGGGCTTTGGCGATGCCAACGTGAGCTGTTCTCTTGGCAAGGCCCACCAGCGAGCACAGCTGTCCATCTTCCCTCACCCCAGCATCTTTTTAAAAAAATATATTTTTATTGACTTCAGAGAGGGAGAGAGAGAGAGAAATATCAATGATGAGAGAGACTCACGGATCGGCTGCCTCCTGTACACCCCACCCTGGGGATCGAGCCTGCAACCTGGGCCTGTGCCCTTGGGGGATGTCAGAGAACCAGATTCAGCCCTATCCCGCAGGCCAGGCCAAGGGACCCCACTAGTTACAAATACCTTTATTTTCATTTTATTTATTTTTTTAAATCCTCACCCAAGGATATTTTTCCATTGATTTTTAGAGAGAGAGAGAGAAAGACAGAAACATTGATATGAGAGAAACACATCGATTGGTTGCCTCCTGCGCACACCCTGACCAGGGCTCGGGCCAGAGAGGAGCCTGCAACCAAAGTACGTGCTCTTGACTGGAATCGAACCCTGGACCCTTTGGTCTGCAGGCTGATGCTCTATCCACTGAGCCAAACTGGCTAGGGCAAAAATAACTTTATTTTTTTTTTAAAAGTGTATATCCTATATAATAAAAGCCTAATATGCTAAGTGTCCGGTCAACCAGTCGGTTGTTCAACCAATCAAAGCATACTATGCTAATGATACACTAAGGCCGCTCAACCGCTTGCTATGACGTGCATTGACCACCAGGGGCAGACACTCTGACTGGTAGGTTAGCTTGCTGCTGGGGTCCGGCCGATTGGGACTGAGTGAGATGGGCTGGACACACCCTGGAGCCCTCCCGCAGTCCCTCCCTGGCTGGCCAACCTCCCGCATCCCCTATTGTGCACCCGTGGGGTCCCTCGGCCTGGCCTGCACCCTCTCGCAATCCAGGACCCCTCGGGAGATGTTGGAGAGCTGGTTTTAGCCTGATCCCGTTCAACGCAGGAGCTTTCCCCTGGTGGTCAGTGCACTCCCACAGGGGGAGCGCCACTCAGCCAGAAGCCGGGCTCATGGATGGTGAGTGCAGCGGGGAGCGGGCCTAAGCTGGCAGTTGGACATCCCCCGAGGGCTCCCGGACTGCCAGAGGGCACGGGCCGGGCTAAGGGACCCCCCCTTCCACCTGAGTGCATGAATTTCGTGCACGGGGCCTCTAGTATATGTGTAAAAAAGTGTCATTACCAATTCAGAACTGTTTTGACCTCTTACCTGCCTCACAATCCCCTCTGACTCCTCTTCTATGGAAAGTGACAAGTGAAGCCATAATCCTTTCCCAGGCGGCAACTTGGGCAAGGAGGGTGGAAATTTCAGTATCACGTTAATGTGGTCCACAAAGCCGACGATCTCAAACTCGGGGGGCTCCAGGATCACTGCGTAGAAAACAAAGTCAGAGGCAAACCCCGTGCCGGCCGGCAACCGCGCCCGCGTCCCCGGAGGGCCCTCCTTCTGCCCAGCTGTCCGCTTGTCAATCTGCCTGCGGTCCTCCTGGAGGCCTGGGTTTGACTTGTTTTAAATTATTTTCCAGAAGCGTTCTTTTAGTTCTCTTTTTAACTGATGAGAAGCTGGGACCAACCAAAGTGGTTTGCTTGGTATTACCACACGAAGTGGGATAGAAGTCAGCCCTTACCCAATGTTCAGCCTCTATTCTAAATACAGAAGTAAAACTGACTTCCTGCCCCATTGCCATTGTAAAGACGGGACAGAGGCCTCTCTTTTTCCTCGCTGTGGCCTCCCACAATCTATGAGAAGCACCTGGTAACTACACCCCGTGACTGACGGCTCCTCTGATTCAAACGGGACAAGGTAAGCTGCTCTCAAGCCTACATTCTTGCATCCCCCTCCTCCCTGTTGCTTCAACTCAGGGATCATTCACACCAACGAATCTCTAGTTCAGTGGTTCTCAACCTTCCGGCCCTTTAAATACAGTTCCTCATGTTGTGACCCAACCATAAAATTATCTTCGTTGCTACTTCATGACTGTCATGTTGCTACTGTTATAAATCGTCATGTAAATATCTGATCTGCAGGATGGTCTTAGGCGACCCCTGTGAAAGGGTCGTTCGACCGCCAAAGGGGTCTCGACCCACAGGTTGAGAACCGCTGCTCTAGTTAGAAGGGAAGTCCCATTGCCCCTCCCCTCCGAACAGGCCTCTTTTAAACGCTATAACCTTTGCTCTAAGCATGTTCTACAGGGTTGGGGTAAACAGCGATAAGACACTTCCCTAGGACATCTGTCTGGTTCCTAGAAAACAAACAAACTGCAACCTTTCAGGATGGCCCCTGGTATCTGCTCCACCCAGCCCCCTCCCTTCTTTGTTGCTTAGCAACAGCCACCACTTAAAAGACCAGGCCACCCTTTGCTCCGTGCCCTGTGGCGACCAGCAGCAATACTTGGCCCTTTCCTCCCTCGGAAAGTGATATAAACTTCCTCTCCGCATCTCTCCTCTCGGTGTGAATTCTTTCACAGCCCGAGTCACCGGCCAAACCCTAACGGCAACGATAATACACAACCACTGCAGACATATCAGAAAATACGGACACTGTTTCTGAATGTGGTTGGTCATCTTCTGTCTCTACTGTATGTGTGTGAACAGACACAGACGTATGTAAATGGAACTCGTGTGCACACACACACACACACACACACGCACACACACCCTCCTCAGCGAAAACTAAACCATTCTTTACCCACACTGTTTTACACGGCATACGCTTTCACTTATTTCATACATATATCAGCGCATATTTATCGATATGAAGGGCTGGCGGACTCTGGCCGGTGGTTGAATTTCTGCACAGCCTGCAAGCTGAGAAGGGTTTTTAGTTTTGAAAAGGTTGTAAGCAAATGAAGACTATGTCATAGAGACCATAGGTGGCCCGCACAGTCTGACGCGGTGGTTCTCAGCCTTGGCTGCACGTTAGAATCACCTGGGAGTGTAACAAAGAAACAGAATTTCTGGAGGATGAGGCCCAGAAATCAGGATTTTAAAAAGATTCCCAGGGGATTCTAATGTGCAGCCAAGGTTGAGAACCACTGGTCTAGCGGGTTTTTCTCTGGCCCAAACAGAGAGTCGGCTGACCCGACCTTCATCACAATTCCTCAAGGCTAACTCTCTCCCACAAGGCGGCTGCACCGCGATTGAACGGACTCACTGCTTTGAGCATTAGGCTGACCCTAATTTTTGTGAATAGAATCTGTGTATCTGTGAGTATTCTTGGAGCTAAATCTTTGCCTTTGCCCATCATCTCTTTAGGATAAATTACAACAGGGGAAATGTGGGTCAGGGCAGGCAGGGGTTAAGGTTTCCAATCCTTACTGCAATACCTCCCGAAAGACTCTGCCAAAGCAAATGCCCTACCTTTCCTTACACCTGGGCATTTACATATTTTTAATACCTGCCGTTTTGAGTCTTGAAAAATGATATCTCATTTTTACTTTCTTTTTTTTTTTTTTTTTTTTTTTTTTTTAATATATTTTATTGATTTTTTACAGAGAGGAAGGGAGAGAGACAGAGAGCCAGAAACATCGATGAGAGAGAAACATCGATCAGCTGCCTCCTGCACATCTCCACTGGGGATGTGCCCGCAACCCAGGCACATGCCCTTGACCGGAATCGAACCTGGGACCCTTGAGTCCGCAGGCCGACGCTCTATCCACCGAGCCAAACCGGTTTCGGCTACTTTCTTTTTTAAAAAAATATATTTTTATTCATTTCAAAGAGGAAGAGAGAGGGAGAAAATCATGGACTGGCTGCCTCCTTCCTGCACACGCCCTACTGGGGATGGAGCCCACAACCTGGGCATGTGCCCTGATTGGGAATCAAACCTCGACCTCCTGGTTCACAGGTCAACGCTCAGGCACTGAGCCACGCTGGCCGGGCATCTTATTATGACCTTAATATACTTTCGTTAACGCCCTCACGGCCACAGCCTGAGTTGTGCTTTTCTTCTTCTTCGCGTGGAGACACAGAGGTGCCTGTGTTCACACCCACAGGAACGGCCGGCCTCCAGGCCTCCTGGGGACCTGCGCTGACCCCCCCACCCCCCCCACCCCCGCAGGCGGCTGTCGTCACCGCACGCCCTCGCCGCCTTCAACAGGAGCGAACACTGAACCTTTCTCCTGGAAGCAGGTTGCAAATGAGGACACTGAGAAAGCAAGAAGCCAGGGTCTGGCCGAGGCCGCTGTCACCTGCCGTGGGGCTGTGAACTCAGGCGCCATCGGGAGCGGAGGGAGGGCAGGCCACCCGGGCGCGGCATAGTCTGGGCCTGGGCCCCGGGCATGCCACCGGCGCTCACATGTCAAAAGGCTCCTAAGGTGTGATTTGGGGGAGGCGTTGCAGGACTAAGGAGAACATTGGCCCCAGAGGGGTGACAGCTCAGGTCACAGGCCGGGGCACCCTGCTCCCGCTTCCCGTCAGGCGGTGAAACAAACCACACGGCTCGGCCGCGTAGCTCAGTGGTTGAGCGTTGACTTATGAACCTGGAGGTCACGGTTCGATTCCCGGTCAGGGCACAGGCCCGGGTTGCGGGGTTGATCCCCAGTGTGGGGCGTGCAGCAGGCAGCCGATCAATGATTCTCATCATTGATGTCTGTCTGTCTGTCTGTCTGTCTCTCTCTCCTCTCCCTTCCTCTCTCTGAAATCAATAAAAACATATAAAACAAAACAAGAAAACAAGCCAACAGGCAGCAATGGCTACTGCCCGTGTCTGCCTCCCACAGGGAGAGCCGCTCCACTGACCGGGCAGGAAAACCGAGGCTCAGAGCAGCGAGGAACCGCTCGGCCACAGGCCACAGGCCACAGGCCACAGGCCACAGAGCGGCCGGCTGGGAGGGAGCCCGGCCCGAGGCCCAGCACCTTGCAGACCTGCCTGCTTCCCGGCAGAACATGACACTGAGATCGTGGGGACACCGAGGCTGAGAAAAGGGAGAACTCACTTTCCACGAACGGGGAGACCATGCCCGCGCAGTTGACCAGCGTGGCGCTCCCCCGGGACCCGATGACCCAGGGCAGGTACATCTCGTTCAGGTTGTGCCACTGGTGCGTGAGGTCGCAGGAGGGCCGCGTGATGTTGGCGCACTCCGGGACCAGCTGCAGGGCTTCTGCTTTACTTTGATAGGAAAAGAAACGGGACAAGGAAAACGGGTGTTTACATGAGGAGACTCCGTCTGGGGTGCGGCCGGGGGTCCCAGTCCCTCCCCCCCATCCCGCTCCCTGTACATGTCCGTTCAGAGCATCTCCCACCCACTCAGTGTACCGGGATCTGTTCATTGCCGTCTGCGCCTGCTGCCAGCAGGGCCGGGGAGCGGGGTCACGCTGTCCCCGGCATGTAGGGGCGCCCGGGAAACACCCACGATGAGCGAGCGAGCCTGGGGTGTTCATGGGGGAGGCCCTGGGGTGCCCCGGGCAATCGCAGGTGCCCCACCGAGACCCGTCTCTCCCCAGCTGAGGACCGCAAGGCACTGTGCTCAGCCCGCCTGTGCCATGGAGGGCAGCATGGCCCTGCGGGCTCCTTGGCTTCAGAAAGGCAGGCCCTGTGCCCGGGGCCAATGCAGAGGCTCACAAGGTCCACCAGGCCCGGCGGGTGACTCAGTGGTTGAGCGTTGACCTAGGAACCGGGAGGTCACAGTTCGATTCCCGGTCAGGCACAGGCCCGGGTTGTGGGCTCAGTCCCCAGCGTGGGGCGTGCAGGAGGCAGCCGGTCCATGACTCTCTCTCATCACTGATGTTTCTACCTCCCTCTCCCTCTCCCTTCCTCTCTGAAATAAAAATATATTTTACAAAAAAGCAAAAAAAAAAGGTGCCCGGTGTCTGTCAGGAGTGGTAACAGCTCGACGGCAAATAAGCAATGAACCAAAGGACACGCTGAGGGGCTCCTGGGCCCACGTGGGACCTGGGAGGGTGACTGTCCCACGGGGAAGGGGAGAGCAAAGGAGGCGCGTCCATCACATAGTTGACCCTGCAAGGCCCCGCGGCGGGAGGCTGAGCTCAGACGGAGCTGGTGGCCAGGGCCCCAGGACCCCAGGGCCCCAGGGCCCCAGGGTGACCAAGTTGCACTCTGGGCCCGGGAGCTTTTCCCCGTGTCCCCTGTGTCCCCGAGAAAAGCACAGTGAGCCAGGCCATGGCGCTGGTCCCGGCCCCCGGACTCCTGTCCCAGAAAAGGGGGCACGTTCCAACAGCCCAGGTCCCAGGTGAGGGCGGGACTGCTTCTGCCTCTGGCTTTGGTCATCCACGTGAGCTTTGTCCCAAACAGCAGGAAACTGTCCAAGGATTCCACTCAGTTAACCCCTGGAGGGCCGGGGGCGCGATGGCGCTCCGCCCGCAGGGCCACTGTTAGATGCTAGGAGCTCACTCTGTATTGACAGGCGGCACCGAAGTGCAGTTACTCACGATGCCGAGCGTTTGTAGTTCTGAAACTGACCGCTGGCATTCATCTGCCTAATTTTTCACAGGTGCTACGATTTTATGACGTTTACTCAGATTTTGTAGCCCTAAAGCTTAGAAATGGCGTCCAGTTCTAAGTCTGCTTTTATTAGTGATGATGACATTGCTAAATATGTCCATTCTTGCTGTGGAGGTGACGATTTTGTGGAAGATATTGGAGAAGGGTGTCCCTCTATTTTAACATTATATGTTCTGTTCAAATTTTTTTTCTACCAGTATTCTATAATACAATCAGCAAACAACATACGTCAAAGATGAAAACAAATGTAGTAAAGTTTTCCTTAAGTTTTTGAATATGTAACTTCATTTACTTGCGATTCATAATTTTTTCCCTAAACTGCTGTAAAGTCAGCAAAAATGCCTTGGCGATTTTAACATAGTTCCTAGGATACTGGTTGGCACTCAAAGGGTTAAACAGATAAGCCTTTGTCTCTGGGTTTTTCAAGCTCCCAAGAAAACACACACACACACCACACCCCCCAGAGGGCGGGGGTGGGGCGTGGAGAGAGAGAGGGAGAGAGAGAGGGAGAAGCCTGCCTCAGAGCCGACCCTCCCGCCCACGAAGGCGGTCATGTACTCAGCTAGAGAAGAACGAGATGCGAAACGAACCTCATGATCGTGTACCGCAGCGTGTAGTGAGTTGGGACAATGGAGCGGTTTTTTAATTCCCAGGATAATATTGGCCGGAAATTCCTCAAGGTCAGGCTGAAAATGCAAGACTCATCTGAAGACGCTAGAGGGAAGCAGGAGAAAAAACACAGAGCACTGAAGCAGGGAGCCAGGGCCGCGCAGCCCGCCCCCTGGGATCTGGAGCCCACGTTCCCGGCAAAGAAGCCGTCCGTCCGTCCGGCGCCACTGAACCCTCGGGAAGGGAAGCGCTCTCCCGACCGCATTAACCAACGAGCAGCACAGGACACAGGCGCGTTCAGGGCACACGCAGGCCGTGAGCAACGTGTACACAGACTGGGCCCCCCAGTGCTCGCCGAGCTCAGCGGCTCACTGGACCACAATGCCCACGCCATCTTGGCCCCATTCCCTCGGCTCCCCTCCAACTCCTCTCCCTGCCCTTCCTCCACTGCTCTGCCTCTGCAGGCCCTTCCTCCTGGGAATCCCCCACTGACCTCATTCCCCGTCCCAGGGGGCGGGGAGAAGAACCTGTGCCCCAGGCACTGAGTCCCCAGGACAATGCTGACTTAGGGCTGCAGACCCATTCTGCAGACTGTGAAACTGAGCCCGAGGCACCCAGTGCTGGGCAGCTGGGATGCGGGAGCGGCCAAAGGGAGCTACACCTGTCAAATCTGCCTGGTCTGCTCACAGTGCCTCCGACCCTCTCAGCCTCCCACCGCCCTCCCCCAGCGCCCAGCACGGGCTGGACACGCACTGAACACGGAGGGAAGCTTGGTGGGCAGGTTTGCATATGTGGGCAAGAAGTTTAGTTTAAAAATGCTTTTCGACGTGGGGTGGTAAATGCACAATGCGATACACAGATGGTGGGCTGTGGGGCTGGACGCCTGAAGCCTGTATGACTTTATTAACCAGTGTCACCCCAACACAGTCAACTACAAATGTACTTTCCTTTATCGGTACAGGCGCGGAGGGACTGGTGGAAGAACGCCAAATGAGGGGAATTATTCCAGGGCCATCTTTTGCTTGGCGTAGCCTGCGGGTCCCGCATTCTCCTAGTCAGGGCTTTTAAATGGGAGAATCTTCTAGGGCAGTGGTTCTCAACCTTCCTAATGCCGCGACCCTTTAATACAGTTCCTCATGTTGTGGTGACCCCCAATTTCATTGTGACAAATGGAACATCATTAAAGCATAGTGATGAATCACAAAGACAATATGTAATTATATATGTGTTTTCCGATGGTCTTAGGTGACCCCTGTGAAAGGGTCGTTCCACCCCCAAAGGGGTCGAGACCCACAGGTTGAGAACCGCGGTTCCAAGGGGCTTTAAAATGGCCTCTGGCGTTAATTTCTTACAATAATTTTGTGAGGCAAAGGGGACCATCAAACAAAATGGGCAACAGATCTAGGATCGGAAAGAAACTTCCCCACATCTTAGGCGTCTGACCGGTCACCCCGCCCCGACCTTCCAGCACCCAGTCGATCAGGAGACGCCTCTTACCAAGCGAAGCCTGCGGCGCACCCAGCGAGGGCCCGACGTGCACTAGGAGGAAGAAAGCCGCGTTAGACAGACAGCACCCTCTCGGGGCTCCGTTCACACTTGCCGCTCCACACGGGCCTCCTCTCACACACGCGTGCGAGCACGGAACCGAGTGGACCCCACAGGAGAGGTGGGGGCTGGTGCTGAGCACAGGGGTTGCTGCGTTTCGGGGTGAGGGACTGCCCCCAGAAGCAGTCGTCCGCCCGGAAAAATCCTCCGAATATAAAGAAGCATGTTGCTCATCAATAAACCTCAGAGGTGAAGATGGTCACCGAGGGGGGGCAGGGGCGGAGGGAGGGTGCAGGGGCTGGGGACTCGCTCGTCCTCTGCCTGCCGGTGTGGCGGTGAGCGGGGGACATTTCCCGTCCGCGGGGGGCCGCGGAGGCCGCAGATACCCCGCAGTGACGGGCCGTCCTGCCCGGAACAGATGACAGACAGAGGACACAGTGATGCTAAAACAGAGTCATCGGGAAGGCAGGGGGAGGCACATGTATGCCGGGAGGAAAGGAATCAATAAGAAACGGAGCGTGGAGCCACAGTTCAGGGTCGCTGCTCAGTGCGTGACCTTGGCCGGACGTCAGGGCTTGGCCTCGCTCCAGATCGGAGTCGGCACTACCTCCACCTGGGCCACAGGGAGGGCGTTAGGAGAAACGCTGGCCGGCCGGGCCCACGGGCGGGAGTTCCCGCCCTTCCCTCCCTTAGCGAGCCTTCAGCCGTTCTTGTTTTTGTCTGTTTTCCTAAAAGTGACCGTCGGGCAGACACCTCTCAGCACCGGCTTCCTGTCCACCTTCCCCCCTGGCCCCTGGACCGTGGGCAGGCCGAGACCGGGTCTCAGCGTGCTGCCCCCCCCCGCCCCCCCCTCCCGAAAGGGCTCAGTGACGATGGCTTCGCAGGCTGGCTCCCACAAGAGCGACGATAAAAAGTGTCACTTACCCATGAGATACAAACTAGCCAGTCTAATCGCAAGGGCACTGCGGGCCCACGGCATCTCTGTTGCTTCCCAAGTCCCTCCTCACGTTCACATCTGAAAGGAGATCAGTATCGGGCGATCACAGTTCGGAAGCGTCTCATTAAAACGGGCGGCACACGTCCACAAGCACCCTGAGTCAGCCTCTGCGTTCCCCACCGAGGCAGGAAGAAATTTTAACTCTTGAGCAGGTAACACAGTAATCTGGTTCCAAAATTTTAAACATACAAAAAAGTAGACAGTGAAGAGACTGGCTTCCTTTAGAAAACGACTTTTGTTATTATTTTAATACTAGGGGCCCGGTGCACGAAATTAATACAGTTAGTTCCTCATGTTGTGGTGACCCCCAATTTCATTGTGACAAATGGAACATAATTAAAGGATAGTGATGAATCACAAAAAATCAGTGCGTGAGGGACACTTGGGAGGGGTCCCTCAGCCCAGCCTGAGCCCTCTCACAGTCCGGGAGCCCTCGGGGGATGTCCGACTGATGGCTTAGGCCCGCTCCCCAGCCTAAGCTGTCAGTCAGACATCCTTAGCACTGCTGCGGAGGCAGGAAAGGCTCCTGCCACTCCCACTGTGCTCGCCAGCGGTGAGCCTGGCTTCTGGCTGAGTGGAGCTCCCCCTGTGGGAGCTCACTGACCCCCAAGGAGGCAGCTCCTGCATTGAGCGTCAGCCCCCTGGTGGTCAGTACATGTCATAGCAACCGGTTGTTCCGCCCTTCAGTTGATTTGCATATTAGCCTTTTATTATATAGGATTATATAGGATATTTTTATTGATTTCAGAGGAAGGGAGAGGGAGAGAGAGAAACATTAATGATGAGAGAGAATCATGGATGGGCTGCCTCCTGCATGCCCCCTACTGGGGATCAAGCCCACAACCTGGGCATGTACCCTGACCGGGAATGGAACCATGACCTCCTGGTTCATAGGTCAACACTCAACCACTGAGCCACACCAGCCGGGCTACTATTATTTTTTTGATGAGCCTTTCAGAATGCCTTTATGCATCAGCAAAACAAACCTATTTTTCTCCCACGTTTTTATATAATAGACGGCATATCCATGCCCTGTCCTGCCCCTGCTCTTCCACTTACACATGTACTGGGGGGATCTGTCTACATTAGCACCAGTTTCCTGTTGCTTTGAAATAGTCGCTCTGCCTATTCCGCGGACGTGCACCATTCATATCCCCAGGCCCTCCGATGGTGACTGGAATTGCTTCTCGTCTTTTCCGTGCTGAAGGACCTTGGCCCTGCTCCTGGGCATGTCCTTCTGCTCGTGGGCGTGTCTGAGTGAAGGGGAACTTTCCAGGTTGGACCCTTGGCCAAAGGGCCTGTGAGTCAGTCCCCACAGCGAGCGGCACCTGTACGTCAGGAAATGGTGAGATCTTCTTTAACCACCAGATGTGTGAACAGGATGTAGGCAAACTGTGAATGCAGCGGCTAAAGACACCACAGCGGGGGCCGCCTCCCACCCTGGGTCCCAGGGGCAAAGGGCAGGTGCCAATCAGGGCCCTGGGAGGAGAGGCCCGGTGTGCGGCTGTGGCCGGAGCCGGACTCTGCCAGTCCGGGATGTGCGGGGAGGGTGCTGAGGGACAGAGAAACGACCCACCACGCTCCTCCCGCCCTCTGCTCGGGCTTGAACCCAACCGGAAGTCAGCGAGCAGGCGCTGGTGGCTGTCCCCCCAGAAGACAGGACCCTGGGCAAAGCAAAGGGTTGGGGGTGGAGGTGGGTCCGGAAGGGCAGCGGTCGGCACCGGGCAGAGGGCGCATCTGCGATTCCGATGGGAAAGGCCGCGTTCTCGCCCGGGGGCCGCAGCAACCTACACGCTGGCCCACGGAGGGTGGGGGGGGCCGGGGGCGGGGAGGCCCGGGCCTCGGGTGAGTCACCCCTTTTCTCTCCTTTCCTGTCAGTTGCCCATCGATGTGTTTATGCTGGGTTTTGTGTTTGTTTTTTCCAAGCCACGCAGAAGTTTCTGAGTTTGATGTTTCCATGGTTCAAGGAATGTTCTTTCTTAGCGTCTGCATTCGCCTCTGAAAGCCTCCTTCCTCGGAGGTGGCGAGGGGAGGCTCTGTAGATGTGGGGGTCCCGACCCAGCAGAGGCTGCAGCCAGCCCCCCAGCAGGAAGGGTGCCCGCAAAGGGCAGGCTAAGTTCCTCCTGACTGCCGGGGGCAGTGCGGGCACCAGCAGGTGCTCCCCTCGAGGGACCTGGGGCTCCAGGACCCCCCTCCCCCCCATGAGATCCCAGGCCCCTCTGCCCCAGAGCAGCCCCTAACCCTGCACCCACCTGGAACGCCCACAGGGATGTCTCTGTCACCCGTGGCCGCTCCCACTCCCCTCTGCAGAGGCCGGCGTGGCAGGGACATTCCTTAGCCCGGGCGCACCCAGCCTGCAGATGCCAACCCGGGGTGGCTCCCTGCGCCAACACCTGCCCGTGGCCTCTGGTGGGGGGCGGGAGGTAATCACCAAAGACCCTGTGTGCACGTCTGTAACCGTGTTCTTCCTGGCGGCCCCGCCCGGGTCCCGTCTACAGAGCAGGCTCAGTGCCTTCAACACGCACAACCACACACACAGCCACATACACACAAACCTCACACACAACCACACAGACAAACCACACACACAACTACACACACAACCACATACATACAACCACACACATACACCACACAACCACACACACACAACCTCACACAACCACACACACACACACACACACACACACACACACAACACGAGAAGTCCGCTCTCCAAATCTCAGAGGGAAGGCGGGGGAGGGAATCACCAAAGACCTTGGAGGCGTGTGTGCATAACCCATGGACACAGACAACAGGGTGCTGAACGCCTGGGGTGGGGTGGAGGGGTCGATGGGGAAAAGGGGACGTATGTAATACTTTCAACAATAAAGATTTTCAAAATTTTTTGAGGGGGAAAAAAAAGCAGTCCTGCTCTCCGACTTTGGGCCAGGGGACCCAGGAAATACCCCTCCCCCTCGTGTTCCTGGTGACTCACACTCCCCCTCTCTCTCTCTTTCTTTTTAAAAATATGTTTTTATTGATTTTAGAGAGAGAGGAAGGTAGAGGGAGAGATAGAAACATCAATGATGAGAATCATTGACCAGCTGCCTCCTGCACGCCCCCCACTGCGGATCGAATCCACAACCCCCCTCCCACCCCCACCCCTCCTGTGCCCTGACCTGGAATAGAACCGTGACCTCGTGGTTCAGGGGTCAATGCTCAGCCACAGTGGCGGCTCACACCCTGCTTCCCACCAGAATGCCCGGAGCTGGGCTCTTGCTGGCTCCGAAGATCCCGGGCCTCGCCTGGCGTCCTGCCTGGCATCGCTCAGGAAGCTGCTTGTCTCCCCCTGACAACAGCAGGCCAGCCCGTCCCCCGCAGCCGGCGGCTCTGCCCCAGGCCCGTGCGCAGAAGGCCCAGGCCTGGTGGCTGCTCTCGGTGGCCGTGTGAGTTCTGAACGACTTCATCTTCAGATGGTTTCTGCCGGTTACGTCTGATGGGCCCCCGGGACCCCGAGCCTGGGCTTGGAGCTCGGTCCCTCAGCTTGGCTCCCCGTCATCTGCAGGGGAGGGTCCCCCCATGGCTCGGGATCCCCCAGCTGGGGAGCCCTGTGGTCGAGAGGCCTCCCTGGGGTGTGTGCAGGGAGGGGGGCAGCAGCCCCTTCCCGGCCGGCAGTGTCCTGCTTCCCCCCGGGGTGGCCATCCAGGGCCGCCCTGCCCCCAGATGCCGGGAGCGGAGGGTGAGGCCCTCGGCCATGTCAGCCTGCCGAGGCTGGGGCAGGTCCTTGGGGAGCCCACCGGCTGGGTGTGGGGCTGGCACCTTCAGGCCGAGGCCCTGGATGTGGCTGCGCACAGCATGCAGCAGGCGGGAAAGCACGCGACTCCTTGGAACTCGGCTTTTCAGTTTGGAACGACACTGAGCAGAGACTGAAAATGCCCAGTTGCCCAGAGACGGAGGGGAGCGAGGCTTGACTGGACGGGCGAGCCCTGTGCTGGCGCTTCTTGGGGCCTAAGGACCATTTCTGCTTCATCTCACACCGTTTCTTTCCTCCCGTCTGTGCTGGCACTTGCGGTCCCGTTGGCGGGTCTCCCCCTCGGGGACCTGCTCCCCAAGGCCTGGCGGGCTGTGTGCGCCCCGCACCGGGCTCTTCCTCAGGACTCCACCCCGCCTCTCAGCGGTCCGTGGCCGATGCCGCCCCCGTGAGACGTGCTGCCTGGCAGAGCCCAGGCTGCCGCGTCTGTGTCTGCTGTTGGGACGTTTCCAGCGCCTTCAGTTGACTCTCGAGGCTGCAGCCTCCTTTCCGCCCCGGCCCTCACATTCTCTCACCTCTGGGCTGTTTCTCTGAATTCTCACTGTCATCAGGTCGGTGGAGGGTTGGAGGCGACCGTGACATTTCCTTCTGAACAAGAGCGCTACTTCCTCCCAGGCAGACTCCCCGCAGGCACGGCCTGGACCGTGTCCTCCCCAGGGCGTCTCTGCCCGCCTCGCTCACGGACCGACGGCTGCCACCTGCTACTGCGATGCAGCGAGTGAAATCTTGACTCTTCTTACATTGGTGCCCGATTCCAGTTGGTTCTGTAAAGGCTTTACTTATTTTTAAAAATATATTTTTATTGCTTCCAGTGAGGAAGGGAGAGGAAGAGAGAAACATCAATGATGAGAGAGAATCATGGATCGGCTGCCTCTGCAGGCCCCACACTGGGGATCGAGCCTGCAACCCGGGCCTGTGCCCTTACGGGAATTGAACCCTGACCTCCTGGTTCATAGGCTGCAGCCGGCTGGGCTGTTCTGTAAAGACTCTGGCTCGGAGGGTGGTGCTGGGATGGGGACCAGGGCGTGCGCCTCTGTGGAAGGCTTTGTGGGGTGGAGTGTCCTGCGGGCAGGCTCCCGGCTGCAGGCTGCAGGCTGCAGGCTCCGGGCTCCCGGCTCCCGGGAGGGCAGAAGCGAGGCCACCACTGGTCGGAGGGAGGCCCTCCTGGTTCCGGGCTGGCTTTCCCTGCTCGTCCAGGGACCTGCCCACCACCCTGGCCTCTGACCAGCACGAAGGGCCTGTTGCTCTGTCAGGAAAGGAGTGAGCAAGCGTGCGAAGGCCCCTCCCTCCTTCCTCCTTCCTCCTCACCGGGGCATTTTCAATTTCGCCGATCGATTCCCCGGTCTAGTTTCTGGTGGTTGTGTGAACGCACATTTTAAATGTTTTTTCAAACCTCAGAACTAAAACAGCGACGGCAATGCTTCAGAGCACTCTCCCCTGTGCAGCTGGAGAGCGGCCTGGGGGACACGGGTTCCTGCAGCCCCAGCCGGGCTCGCGCTTTCTCTCTGTCTCCTCCTCCAGTTCTCAGCACCTCACCCTGGCCAACCGGCGCCCATCCCACCACGAGCCCTGCTCTTCCCGGAACCACTGGGGCCAGTTCATTCTTTAAAGCAGCGGGAGTCCCCAGGAGGGCAGCTGAGTGCGTTTCCCGATTGGAAGTGCCCACTTCCTCCTGACAGGCGGACAGCCCTGCAATCTGCGTCGCCCACGGTGCAGGCGGCGTGGCTGACCGCCTTTCTTACGTGGTCACAGGAAATAAAAGGGCACCTTACCCTCAACCGCATTTTATTTTTTTGTTCACCCTCATCCGAGGATATTTTCCCATTGGTTTTTGGGGGGGGTAGAAGAGAGAGGGAAAGATAGAGAGAAACATCGATGTGAGAGAGACACATCGATTGGTTGCCTCCTGCTCGCGCCCTGACCAGGGCCCTGGCCAGGGAGGAGCCTGCAACCGAGGTCCGTGCCCTTGACCGGAATCGAACCCGGGACCCTTTGGTCCACAGGCTGGCACTCTATCCACTGAGCCAAACCGGCCAGGGCTCACAGCATTTTATATTTGGTGAAATATGACTGAGAGTCAAGGAATACATATGCCACGACCCCTTCCATAGCAGGAAAATGAGGCCCAGCTGGCTGTGTGCAGGCAGGAGGCTGGGACAGGGGGTTAAGGAAAGCTTCACTTCTAAGACAGTATCTCTGGGACGATGGTTCTTCTAGTTCTTTTTTTTTTTTAAGACAAATTACCATTTGTCAAGTCATAGGAGCCCAATTCCGGGCAGATCTCCTTTCACTTTCACATAAATACACGAGACACGTTAGAGGAAACACAGATAAGAACGAGACAGCCGCGCAGATTTTGGAGGCTCTGAAGTGGAAAAGCAACTTGTAAACGACAGCATTTACAAGCCCAGTCCTTCCGGACACGGGCCGCCCTCCCAGGCGTCCCTCATCCTGGTCCCTCATCCCGGCAGGTGGGCAGGTGTGCGGGAGTTTTCTGTAGCCTTGGCAACGCCCCCTCCGGCCCTGCTCCTCCTAAACCTGAGGGGCAGGTGTGCGGGGGCTGGGGCGGGGACTCGGAAGCCTGGCCAAGTGTGGGCCGGTGTGGCTCGTGACCCCCAGCGCGAGTGGGGGTGGGGGTGGACTCCAGGACTCCTCCAGCCCCCCAGCCTGCCTCTGCCCCCCCCCCCCCCGCCCCCAGCTCTGACCCCGGGCATGGTCAGACCTCCAGGAAAGAGAAACAGCGAAGCGAGGCTCAGTGACCTGCTTAGGATGCGGGCAGCTGGCACCTTCCAATAGAGCCGTCCCTGGACACCAGCGTGGACGGACAGAACTCGGGACAGATGAACTGGTCCATTGTCTCGGGCTGAAACGCAGTCCGACTCGCACCCAGTCCCTCATCCCCTCCCGACCCTGGAGCGGGTCCCCTCCTCCCTCTCGCCCCCTCCAGCTTCCCAGCCACGGGTCCGGCAGGACCGGGGACCCTGGGCCGGGCCGCTCCGCTGCGCCCCCCTCCGCCCGGCGCACACCAGCGCGCCCAGTGCCCGGGGGTCGCGGACATCCTCGCGGGGGGAGGCAGGGTGCAGGTCCGGGATGAGGCCGGCCCAGCGCGGTCGGGGACAGACAGATGGACAGACAGACGGACAGACGCGCGCGGGCGGCGGAGGGAAGGTGCCCCGGGAGGGATTCCGGGAAGCGGCTGCGGGCGCGCACAGGCCGGGCGGTCGCCGCGCCGGCGCTCCCTTCTCCCGCCCCCGCCCCCCCGCGGTCCCCGCATACCTTGGCAGCTTGGGGACACCCCATCTGTCGGTACACGGGCCATGGTCACCCTGCAATCGGGGTCTGAATTACCGGTTTTGCGGTCGACGCTATAAAGCACCCCTTCTCGGGCGCGGGCATAACAAGGAAATAATACTCTGATGGAATTATAGCAAACCGGTAATCACGAGATATGCCTTATAATCTTGATTCCATTTGAAATTGAGATACTATATTAAATAAT
>NW_005872396.1:27303-33118 GCF_000147115.1 Myotis lucifugus
TCTGCTCCGGACGCGCCCGGCGAGACCCACCGCGCCTCTTCCCCGGACCCCGCGCGCGGGGAAGTCCCGGCGGGTGCGCGCGCGGAGTGCCCGCCTCCTGCGGGGTCGTGGGCGGGGCGGCCGGGCCGGGGCGGGGACACGGAGCAGGGAATCCACGGCCTTTTTACTGACAGCCCCGCCTCGCCCGGCCCCGCGCCCGCGCCCTTCACCCACCCTCCGCGGGGAAGGGATGGGGTTTGGCTGTTTGTGTCCGCAGGGCCCTCGGGACATGCCCGGCCCTTAGACGATGCCTGGCGCATTGTATTCATTCAGTAAAAATGCGCGCAGTGAACGGATAACAGGAAGCAACATCATTCAAATGCCTGCCCTCGGCGGCCTCCGCGGACTCCATGCCTCCCTCCAAACACCTGACAGTCCGCCTGGCTCAGGGGTGGAGCCTCGGCCTGGGAACCAGGAGGTCAGGGTTCGATTCCCGGTGGAGCCTCGGCCTGGAAGCCAGGAGGTCAGGGTTGGATTCCCTCCCGGTGGAGCCCCGGCCTGGGAGCCAGGAGGTCAGGGTTCGATTCCCGGTGAGCCCCGGCCTGGGAGCCAGGAGGTCAGGGTTCCATTCCCGGTCCCGCACTTGCTGGGTTGCAGGCTCCATACTAAAGGCCATAGTAATCAAAATAGCATGGGACCTGCATAAAAACAGACACACATATAAATGGGGCAGAATAGAGAGCCCAGAAATAAACCTCCGCCTTTATGTTTAATGAACAAAAGAGGCAGGGACATACAGTGGGGTCCGGAGAGACTCTTCAGTAAATGGTGTTGGGAAAACTGGAGAGACACATAGAAAAAAAACGAAACTGGGCCACTTTCTCACACCACATACAAGAATAAACTCAAAATGGGTTAAAGACTTACATGTAAGGCCTGAAACCATAAAACTCCTGGGGAAAAGCAACTCCTAGGCAGCCACCTCTTAGCCATTGCTTAGTGACACATATGTGGATATATCTTCTCGGGCAAGGGAACAAACAAACGCATAAACAAGTGGGAGCCGGGGGTGCTATGGGGGACAAGAGTGGACATTTTTATGTTTTAAAATGAATTGATTTTACTTATTTATTTTTAAAAATACATTTTATTGATTTCAGAGAGGAAGGGAGAGGGAGAGAGCGATGGAAACATCAATGATGAGAGAGAATCATGGATCGGCTGCCTCCTGCACGCCCCACACTGGGGATCGAGCCTGCAACCCGGGCATGTGCCCTTGACTGGGAATCAACCATGGCCTCCTGGTTCCTAGGTTGACGCTCAACCCCTGAGCCACGCTGGCCGGGCTGAATAGATTTTATTTTTAAAGCAGCTGTAGACGGACCGAGAAGCTGAGCGGAAAAGACAGACAGTGCCTCAGTTTCCCCTAATAACAGGCTTCTGAGGTCCTTGGTTACAACTGATGGGCCAGTATCGGTGGCCGGTTATTCACTGAAGTCCCCCGTTTACGGACGGTTCACTCTGTGTTGTACATTCTGTGCGTTTTGACAAGTGCACGAGGCCGCGTATCCGCCATCAGAGTGTCACACGAGTGGGCTCATTGCCCTAAACGTCCTCTATGTCCCTCCTGCCCACCCCTCCCTCCCCACTGACCCGTGGCTTAGCTTTTCTCCGCGTGACGCGCGGTTGAGATCTGCAGTGGGCAGCCTGTTCAGTGGGCGTCTTTCGCTTAGCAACGCTCCCTTACGTTCCCTCCACGTCTGCTCCTGGCTCGGCAGCTCATTTTTTCTGGTGCTGAACAGTGTCCCACGGTCCGGACTCGGCACGGCTTGTCTCCACCGCCCGCGGCAGGGCGTCTCGGCCCCGCGTGGCAGCGAGGAGGAAGGCTGCGAGGACATTCTCGCACAGGCGTGAGCGTGGACGGGTTTCCCAGCCATTTGGGTAAACACCAAGGCGTGCGATTGTGGATCACGTCATTAAGAGCATTTCCGTTTGGAGGGGATACAAGATGCAGCAAAACCGGCGGCGGCAGCTACGCTCACCTTCCTGGGGCCCAGCTGGGAGCAGCCAGATCGTCCCGCCAACCACCTGACCCCCCCCCCCCCCAGGAGGAGTCTTACCCCTGAGGGTCACAGCAGCCACCGAGGCTGACAGGAAGGGCTGGCCCTGCTACGGGGGGCGGGGGGCGGGCAGCTGAGGTTCCCAGGGACATAGCTGTGGGGTTCCCGCTGCAAAGCCTGGGGCCCAAACCCCAAGCCAGCTTCCCAGCCCAGAGCACCGGGGGAGATGCTAGTGAGGAGCCCTGGCTCAGGGGCCTCCCCCACCTTCCCGTGAGCCTGACTGGCGCCTCCCCTTCACGGGAGGTCTGCTAGCCCCACCTTCCCGACCCTGGAGGTCTGGCCTGCTGGGGTGGGGCTCCTGGCAGAATCTGGGACAGACAGAGCTGTGTGGGCAGGATGGGGCCATTTCCCTCTCTCCCAGGGGGTGCAGAGCCTGCCCTCCAACAGCCAGACCTCGGTTTGTTCGGGCCTGATAAACACTGCTGGCCTCACCCCACACGCACACACATGCATACACGCACACACGCGCACACATGCACACACATGCATACATGCACACACGTGCATGCATGCACACACAGGTCTGCAGGCAGCAGTGTGGCAGCTGGACGGTGTGCCTGGCATTTGCCGAGAGGCCTCAGCCGCAGCCCCGGCTCCCAGTGCTAACCTCACCCGCCTGGTGACTCATGGAGGCCCACCTCCCGGGACTGCAGCACCCCAGGCCCTCCTGCCGCCCGGCCCGCAGCTAGAGGCAGGCGGAGGGGCATCTCGAGTGCTCGGCGCCTTTTAAATCCTCACCTGAGGATACGCGTTTATTGGTTTTAGAGAGAGAGGAAGGGAGAGAGAGAAACATCGATTGCCTCCTGTACGCTCCGCCACGGGGACTGAACCCGCAGCCTAGGTGTGTGCCCTGACCAGGAACCACAGCCGGGACCCTTTGGTGCAGGGATGCCGCTGCCACCCATCCACCCATGGAGCCACCCACCAGGGGGCTGGAGACCTTCGCGGGCGGCCTGGGCGCAGGGCTGGTAAACCCAGCCTTCGTGCACAGTGCGTCCTCCCGCACACACACCAGGGCCGGGCGCGACGCCACCCACTGGGGACGCTGTGCAGCTCCTGACAGGCCGCCCAGCCAGTCCTGGCGGCGTCGGACCTGGGCCTGTACCGGAGGCCCCTTCGGGGGGCCATGTCGGAGCAGGATTAGTGAGGCGCCCCACCCCCCACCCCCAGCGGCGTATCCAGAGGGAGAGCTCACAGGCACGGGACCTCCCGGGGCGAATCCCACTCCGTGGTCAGCCCTGCTCGGCAGCTCGGACCCTGTGCTCAGGGCTGGGCCTTGCACTCAGCCGGCCTGAGAGGCGACCCCGGGCACGAACAGGCCGATAGCCATGGAGACGCCCCCACCAGGAGGGCCCTCATTTCCCGCACGGGCCTCAGGGAGCACCCCGCTCAGTGAGCAAGGGCCTCACCCTGGGTCCCCCAGGACACGCACGACGGAAAGCCGACCAGCGAGACGGGGAGTCCTAACAGATCTACCCCCCTGCTCACTGCAGCGTCACTTACAACAGCCAAGACCTGGGAGCAGCCCCGGCCCAGCGGCAGACGAGTGGGTAAAGGCTGCGTTGCGTGGACACAATGGCGCACGCTCGCCTGCACAAAGAAGGAAATCTTATCTGCGACAGCACAGGAGGGGCCTGGAGGGCACGTGCTGAGTGCACTGAGCCAGTCAGAGGAGGACAAATGCCATAGGATCTCACGCATGTGTGGAATCTAATGGACAAATAAACTAACAATCAACATAGAAACACTCGGACACAGAGAATGGACTGGCAGCTGTCCGAGGGGAGGGGAGGGGAGGGGCGCGCTCCGGGCCCGAGAGAGTTCTGATGCGGGTCCGACCCTCCCCCACCCCCGGCTCCTGGCTCTTCCGAAGAGTCAGGGAGAGGGTGTCGCTAGGCGCTGGCAGAACCGGGCTGGTGTGGACTCTGCATGAGCCCCTCCTCGGTCAAGTTTACTTCCCAGGCCCGAGGTCCGAGTCCTGAGGCCCCTCGGCAGGTCCTGGCTGAGGTCCGGGCGGCTGTGCCCACGAGAAGCTGGGACACCCCCCCCCCCCACCAGCTTGTGCCAGTGAGGACGGTGGGGGCCGGTTCCTCCCAGGAGCCTCTGACCCAGAAACCCCGCCTGACCGCACTGAGCAGCTGCAGGGAGAGGAAGTGCTGCCCGCCTCCGCCGGGCGTCATGGGCCTGCACCATCGAGGCAGCGGCCTCCTGCACACCCGGCTCAGCCCGGGGTCACGCCACATGCACGTGACCCTCTCTCCTCCCCTGGTTTTCAGAATCGCTCATATCCTCCGTCCCCCCCGCCTCTTCCTAAGCCAGCGGCACCCTCACCTTCACCCACCAGAGCTCTTCTGGGGCAGGTGTCAGGCCTGCGGCCACCACAGTCCTACAGAACCCCGGTCGCCCCCACGCTTGCCTGAGAAGGGGGTGAAACCAGGAAATGAAGGGAAAGAAAAAAGGAAGTGGGGAGATTAGAATCAGCTTTCTCATCTAGGACATGCTGATGGCCCAGCTGGCGAGATTTGGTGGTTGAGCGTCGACCTATGAACCAGGAGGTCACGGTGCGATTTCCGGTCAGAGCACAGGCCCGGGTTGCGGGCTCGATCCTCAGTAGGGGGCGTGCAGGAGGCAGCCCATCCATGATTCTCTCTCATCATTGATGTTTCTATCTCTCTCTCTCCTCTCCCTTCCTCTCTGAAATCAATAAAAATATATTTAGAGAAAAAAAATAAAAATATATATATATTTAGAAGATGCTGGTGGGCCCGTGGATGAGAAAGGGGTTCTGTGGAAATAACCCCACAGGGGAGTTGGTCCTAAATCCCTAAGTGGGCAGGTCCTGGTGGCGGTCACGCCCAGGCCTGCGCTTCCTTAGTAAGAGGCTTCTCTGGGCCTCCAGACAGCCCTGTCCCTCCATCTGTCTGTGCCTCTGGGCGGACACGCCTTTGAAATGCCCCCTTACAGGCTCCTCCTTCCAAAGCCGGAGCCCAGTCCCCTCACCAGCCTGCGGTCACCGCCTCGCGCCCCCCCACCTGCCCGTCATCTCCCCTGACCCTGCCGCCCTCCCTCCTCCACACCCAGCAAAGCCCTCTCCCCAGAGCTGCTCTCCATCCTGGGCCCCGGGAGGAGCCAGAGATGCTCTGTGGACGGCGACCTGGGGGTTTGGCAAAGGGGGTGTCAGAGACGGGATCACGTGCCCGACTTCTGAAAAGCAGGGCCTTCCTCCTGGGGCCGGTCCGATTGGGCATCGTGGAGGGAGGCGCTGTCTGCCCCTGGCCATGGCGGGAGGCCCAGGCGCAGAGCCCACGTCCCTGCCACAGCCGCACAGCCAGCCCACCGGCCGCTCCCTCCCCATCCCTCATCCCTGGGAATTTCCCCTGGGAGTTTCCCGTTTCCTTCTGGTTTGTCTTGGGCGAGTCAGCACTTTGCCGACTCAGCGTCTGAGTTGCAATGAAAGCTGGAACTGGCTTGTTAGACACCACTGTTCCCACCGCTCCCCCCCCCCCCCCCCCCCCGAGCTGGGCGCCCCCTTCCTCGCCCCTCAGGGCTGCTTCCACGTAACCAGCCACACGAACAGGGAATCCAGGGCCATCGGATGGTTCTGGGAAGGCGGCAGCCAGGAGCCTCTGCGGGACCTCCCTGGGGTAAGGAGGCTGGGGGAGGCGAGAGGAGGTGAGAGGAGGTCTCCGCGAGATATTCTAGCTTCAGCCTCAGGA
>NW_005872396.1:33630-39651 GCF_000147115.1 Myotis lucifugus
ATCTGTCATTCACTGCTTTATACCTCTAATCTCAGTGTTTGAACAGGGCCTTAACGAAAGTATGCCTGTATTTACTTGTAATTTAAGGGTTTTCACATGTTTCTAATAATTTCCATGTAAAATCATGGTGTATTTTAAGAGTTCTTCCTACATGAGACACTTTTCTTAGATATATATACATGAATCTTGATGATTCAAACTGTTTCATTCACAAACTCTAGCCATTTCAACCAAAATAGTAAATGTGAATAGTATTCTCTTTATTTAAAGGCTTCATACACAATTTCTGCGGTATATTAAGGGCAATTCTACATGTTTGAAAGAACTTTCTTCAGAGAAACGCCAAGTCAGGTAGCCAGAATTGTTACATTATCAGTAATCTTGTCATTTCACAGCTTTATACCTATAATCTCAGTGTTTGAACAGGGCCTTAACGAAAGTATGCCTGTATTTACTTGTATTTCAAGGGTTTTCACACGTTTCTAATCATTTCCATGTACAATCATTGTGTATTTTAAGAGTTCTTCCAACATGAGACACTTTTCTTATATATATATACGTGAATCTTCAGGATTCAAACTCTTTCATTCAAAATACTCTAGCCAATTCAGCCAAAATAGTAAATGTGTGTGGTGGGCTGTTTCTGTTTCCCGCGACCCGCATGGGAAAACGACAGGTTCTTGAGCGGAGGAGCTGGGGATTAAGAAATTAAAGAAAAAACGAGACCAGACACAGAAATAGAGACAAGCTGGAGCCAGGTGGGCGCCATCCTCTCTGATGGAGAGGCGGCAAAGCGGCTGAGCCACACAGCAGGTTTATTTTAAAGTCCTAGATTTACATATCTAGTTCCGCTCCTGCCTGATTAACATGTCCAGCCTTATTGGGGAAGCATGTTCATAGGGCGTGGCTCTGCCTAAGCTCTGAGTTCAGCTGACAATAATAAGAAAATGCTTAGGTGCCTCCCAGGCGGCCCTCTACATCTCCCCCATTTTTGTTTTTTAAGCTACTATAATAAAAGTAAAATTTTAAACATTAATAGTAGGGCTCTAGAATTAAAACAATTGTAAACAATGCAAATGCAAAAACTAAACTACATACATGTTATCATTTTCAAAATTTGAACATTAAGAACAAAACTGGCTATTAAATAATAACAAAAGAATGCCAATGCAAAACAACAATATGAGAAATCAGAACTATGATCATATTAACATTTTTGCTACTAAATGAATAAAAAGTCTGTTTTGCTGCTGGTGTATATTTACTCAGAGTCCTTGGACTTGGCCGCGCAAGGCTTTGCAGAAGACTGGCAGATAACAGATGCTAGCATGAGCAGGAACATGGTTGAAGAAGTAGCTTCAACTTCTTGCTTTTCCACAATCTGTTGTGCTTCAGTCGTTAACTTCTTCAGATGACTCCACATTGGCACAACAGTCCCTTGCGTCTTTCAGTTTTCTTCTTCCCCTTTGCTGTCATTAGGGCAGTACTTAGTCCTTTTGAATGAATGGACACAGGAGCTTGTCTGAGTCCATTGTGGTGACGGATGTAATGCTCTGGTACCCGAATTGGCTGCATTTCTCCTTCTTCCTTGCTCTTGGTCCTGGGCAACCTGCAGCAATGCACAGGTGCTGACTGCTATCATGACAAGGCGTCTTCACCATCTCCATCTCTGAACTGTCTCTCCTGTCTTTGTGGCTGGAGCAATCTGGTCAGTTGGGATCTGTTGTTGCAGGAATCCACATGGTCTGGGAGCTATTATTCTGAAAATATACAAACATATTCTCGACCAAAGGTTAAAGGGAAAACCTTACTTGGGGTCTTTTCTTTAAAATGATCTTCTCCTGGCTTTCCTGATCTCATGTGTTTTTTCTGGGTGTCTTGCTGTTAGCATTAAATGAAAAATTTTATCTAAATGTAATTTAGTTATAGGATATTTTTCTTTACATGGTATTTTTCCACTATCCCCCCTTTTTTATTTAATTATTAGGAGAATTTTGGAAAATTTACAATGCAGTCTAGATAACTTTAAATTCCAACTTTTTGCACAAAAATATGACTGCTTTAGGTTCATAGCATGTTAAGCAATTTTATCACGAAATGAAAATTTTGGTTAATACCTTTTGAATAATTAATTATTTCAAATTAGCCAAATTTAATTTGAAAACTTGACAACTATTTTACTGTCAAATTTAATATTTTAACAATCTTAATTTACATTGTAAATATTAATTGAAAGGATCACTTTACGTCCTTGAGGAGGCTTAAGCATTCCTGTTATTAGGCTAGATTTAAATTTAGAGTCTGTTAAACTAAGCCTTCGTTTTTCTGGGTACCATTTTCAGCTGGACCAAATCTCTTCTGTTATTTGGTTCCTGATCTGGGCTGGGCATGGGAAGCAAGAAGCAGCCATGGGGACAGGAGACCTTCCTCAGAAGGGGCGAGTGTTCAAGCCCCTACACCATTGGGGGGGTGAGGATCTGTGCCCCACCTCTGTTGAACCCCAAGTTTTCTCCTACTGGCCCCCCGACTGTGCCTGTCTTAGGTCGCCCCACCCTGTGGGGTCTTACCCGTCTTTGACTACCAGCCGTACTCTCTGGGCCAAGTAGGGTGATGTGAGGTTCAGTTCTGTCTCCTTGTTAACCTATGTCCCTCTGGCCTCCATGCCCAGCTACTGCCTTTGGATCCCCTTGCCTGCTGGCGGGGCCCCGGCATTGATCATAGGGAACCCAGGTTTCTTCTCCAGAGAGGGCCCAGCTTATGCCATTGGGCAAGAGACAGATCCATGGTACCAGCTTTTCATGATCTCAGTTTGAATGGAGAGCTCAGATAACAGCTGTAGACAATTGGAATCCTCTTGGAAAAAAAAAAAAGGTCAAGAGAAGTCAATACAGAATGCTTAAGTGCCTTCCCAGGAGGGAGTAAATACTTTTATGTCCTTAAATATTAAATTGCTGCCAAACATTTAAAGAATTAATTTGTAAGTTTGTTTGGGATAAATGCACAATATACTGTTTTAAAGCATCAAAATTATTAATAAAACTTTGTAGAATAATACCATGTAAGAATATTCTTTTCTCTAGGTTATGACAACTTAATTTTTAAACTCAAGGTTTGGAATGAGGAACCTAGTTTTCAAAAAAAGAAAGGCAATTTACAGCCAAATTATAGTTTTGGGTAAACACATTATCTAGAGTCCTTGGGTAACTTAGGTTAAACTTAGGCATGTTATCTAAATTACAGTTTTGGGTCTAGAACCCTTGGGTGACCTGGGTTAAACTTAGGCACTTTATCTAAATTACAGTTTTGGGTATCCAGAACACTGAGTTGACACATTAACTGGAGCCCTCTAACCTTGGGATAGCTGTGCTGTCCTTCCCAGGTAAAGGAAAAATGTGCCTTTTACTAGGATTCAATTGATTACAAGGATAGTAATTTAAGTAAGTATTTTTTTAAAAATGGCAAAGCAAGTAAATTTAGTGTTTAGTATACTTCTGATTCACAAGGGGCAAACGCTGCCCCACCTGCAGCCTAATTTTAGAATGCAGTAGCAAGGAGCTTTTGTTATTTCAAATTATATCTTAAAATTCTACTGCTGTATTTTAAGAAATATTAAACAAAATAACTTGTTTTGCCCTTTCTCAGAGGCAAAAACTTAAAATATATATTTATTAATTTTTATTTGATAAAGTTTTCCATGTGATTTCAAGTATATTAAATTTGGTTAAATTAAAAAAATCCTTTGAAAAGAGAGAATAAACTTTTGAAAACATTTCAGGGCCCGTGAAATTTCTCAAAGTCATTCCTTGGTTATAGTTTTGAAATCCAACTTAAAAAGACCATCAAATATATATATATATATATATATACACACACACATAATTTAAAAATTATATACTTCATATAATTATCAAGAGATATCAATTAAATTTAAACTGGTTTTAAAATTTCGGTTGGGATCATAGAAATTGGATTACTGCTATCAGTCCCTTTTAAATACTTTGACATAAGCTATTTAACTTTTGTTTAGGGAGGGAACATATAACCTTTAATTGTCCTTAGTTTAAGGAAAGTAGGGTTTTCTAGATTTAAGAGATTAGAAAAATGATTTAGCCTTTTAGAGGAATACAAGCTCTATTGTCGACCCTTATAAAGCCAACTGCTCAAAGCATTGGTCTATCATATCACTTAAATTATATTAAGACCGTGATTGCTAACTTTATTAAGCATTAAAAATATCTTCTTAAAAATAGTATTAAATAAATCTGAGAGGCAAGCATACTTTATACCTCATTCGCATTTCTGTAGTAAAACTCCACCTTAAAGCTCCACCCCTGAAATTCCAGCCTGCCTCAGTGAGCAGACACTCCTTCTGTGATTGACTAAATCAGAGGGAGGGGCCTTTGCTGTTTCAAGATGGCGGCCCCCAGGGGAGCGGCAGGCCATGTGGCTGACATGGCAGCTGCAAAGTCATGCAGCCCAAAATGGTGGCTGTCTACACTGTTCTTTGACAGAGCAAACCAAAATCCCTAAAAGACAGATGACCAACATTATATTGTAGACAAACAGAAATCTCATTAGCTGTTTATACCCTTTATAATTATCTTAAAGAATATCAATCAAATTTAAACTGGTTTTTGTATTAAAAATTTTCAGTTAAGATTATAAAATTAATCTTTTTTAAATCAGACCAAGAAGTAACATATTTTGAATTTCTAATTATTTAAGAGAAAACACATTTTATTTTTTCAAAAACAAGTTATACTTTAGATATTTAATTAATTTCTCCCGATTCAATTTGCACTTTAAACTTTCAGAGCTTACAAGTCAAATATTAGCAGTTCTTTGATTAACTACACTTTTATATTTTTAAGAATAAATTTTAAAATCTAATAATTAACTTTAAACCATGTTTTTTCTGCCCGGGGAAACTGAGAAGTAAACTTGTATTAAAAAATGACTACTGGCGGAAAGCTGATTTCAAAGAAACCACCTTTTGGCCGCTTGACCTTTTCTGGGAAGGTCAGCTACCAAAAGGTGTAGCCATTGAAATGCAAATTAACATTTCTAAAGATGGCTGCTGGCGGGAATTGGATTACCTGCATACTAGGGGAAGGGCGTGTCTAGCCCTCCCTCCATTAAAAAAGGGTGTAGCTTTAAACTTTTTAATGGCAAGAAAAGAGACCTTAAACTTTCAGAGCTTTAAATCTTAGGTAGCAAATTAAACTTAGCATTTTTCAGATCAATACTTTTACATTTAAGGATACATTTCAAATAAAATATAAGGCTTTTTCAATTAATAGATTAACTTCTATCATTTAGACTTAATACTAGGCATACTCAGATCAACATTTCAGTATTATAAATCTCAATACTTTTAGATGATTTAAACTTAAAAGTTTTAAGTTTCCAGCCAATAAGCCTGGCATAGCTGCTAAGTTTCAAAATGGTCACAATTTTCCTGCTGGGGAAGTCAAGAAGTAAATCCATAGCTATTCACATGTAAACTTGACTATCAACTTCCTGGTGATACTTGCCTCAGGGCGGGAAATTTCAAGAGCTACTTTAAATCGCCTTGGGAAACCGCCTGTATTTCTTTCTCAGGTTCATCTCCGCCATTTTTAAGGCCAAAACAGTCTCGGGTTTTTACTCTGTACACAGCAAAAGTTCAAGTTCAGCTCAAAACTATGCGCACTCGTTTTTAAACTGGCCTTTTCCCTTTACATGTGCACAGAAATCCCGGATTCATTTATGAATTTGTAAAAGCTTTAAGTCATTAGCTGGAAAAAAGGATAAAGATGGCGAAGATGAGGCGAAGAAGTGGCTTTCTTGGAGAGTGGCGTCCATATTGGATGGCCATGTGGGCTTCCCCCACCTCCTTGTTTCTTAGGGGGAAGATTCAGTAATGGTCTGGCATTTACTCTTTTTATTTTATTTATTTTTCAATTTTTATTTATTTTTATTTTTTTAAGGAAAGAAAAGATTTTTTAAGATAAAGAATCATTGGCAGTTGCTGAGAAATTG
>NW_005872396.1:45786-46684 GCF_000147115.1 Myotis lucifugus
CTCAGAAACGGTGGAAAGGCCCAGCCTTGGCGCCCGTGAACCTCGAAGCCTCATGCGGGCCCATGAGGGTACAACCCGCCCCAGGAACCGGCAGCAAAATAGTGAAGAAATAGAGAGAGAAAGCTCACGCGCTCGCCCCTCCCCTGACAACACAGAGTAAGACAACGGGGATGCGAGGAAGCAAAGGCCCTGTCGCCAGCAGAGCTGTGCTTCAGCGTCACCCGTCGAGCATCGACCTCTGAACCGGGAGGTCAGGGTTCGATTCCCGGTCAGGGCACAGGCCCGGGTTGTGGGCTCGATCCCCAGTGGGGGGCGTGCAGGAGGCGGCTGATCCGTGATTCTCTCTCATCATGGATGCCTCCTCCTCCCTTTTCCTCTCCCTTCTTCTCCCTCTCATGTCAATAAAAAGATATTTTGAAAAGAAAGAAAGAGATGTGCTTCATCATCAGGGAGGTTGGCAGCGGTGTGCAGACAGAAGCCGGCGTTAGAACAAGAATAGCTGTGGCCACAGCTGGGTGTCTCCCTCCGGCCGGGCTCAGCGTGGGGCGTTAATTTCACCGTTTTCACAGATGAGGTTAAACATAGGGACTTGTCACAAATAAGCCGCCGCCTCCAGGAGGCTGCCTCCGCCGGGAGTTCACAGGCTGCAATTTTTAAACGCAGCGGCTCCCCGAGGGCCAATCAGCATTGGTGGCAATTATTCTTAGCACGCGGTCCGCGTGAAACGCACGTGTGTGTGTGTGTGTGTGTGTGTGTGTGTGGACGTGGGAGACCCCGAGAGAGAAGCAAGTCCGTTCCCCGTGGACGGCCATCCGACTGCGTGGCTGCGGGAATCGCCCAACAACAACGACCCCATTAGCTTCATCTTTCAGCGCCAGCCCCCGAGCTGGGAACCGCG
>NW_005872396.1:46784-48006 GCF_000147115.1 Myotis lucifugus
TTGTCACCAAGAACTCCGTGCGTTCTGGAGGGAAGGCCCCTAAACCCTGGGAGAAACTTCCAGAGCAGATCCTTTTATGTATTTATATTCTTTTCTTTCAGAGAGGAGAGCAGAGGGAGAGAGAGATGGGAACATCAGCAAAGAGAGAGAATCACTGACCGGCTGCCTCCTGCACGCCCCACCCTGGAGTTCGAGCCCGAAACTGGGGCCTGTGCCCTGACCGGGAATCGAACCCTGATCTCCTGGTTCATAGGACGATGCTCGGCCACTGAGCCACGCGGCCGGGCAAGGCAGATACTGAGTTATGCAAATCCCTAGAGTTCAGTCTTTGAAAGTTTAGGGTTTTTTTTTTTTCTTTCTTTCTTAAGTTTTTGTCCACTTTGGGGGTTTGGGGCGGGTGGGGAATAAAGAAGAGAAGATTGGAGAAGTGGCTTTTGGTGGAGGGGCCCAAGTTTAAGTTCACGGCACTGACTCGGCTGGTGAACCTAACAAGCCCAGGTCCCAGGGAGGGGAGCGGGGACAGGAGATTTCCCCTGACAGCAGGTGGGCGGGGCCTGGTCCGTGAGCCTTTGTCCTCAGTGCGATCCCAGCGGCAGGTGCCTCCTGGTGCCAGAGCTCCTGGTGCCAGAGCGTACGCAGCGGTTTGCAGGCAAGGCCTTCATTTCTGCCGCTTGTTGGCGCTGAGCTCACTGCTGGACAGGCCTCCCTCCCCCCGGCCGCAGGCCATCAGCTCTCGGCCCGGCAGCGACACTGCCTTCGACATGGACACCGCGAGAGCGTTCTGGTGACTCCGTGCGGAAGTGACCGGGCGGTGTCCCCCGGGTGCCCCTCTGGCCCGGGAGCCGCAGCGCCCTCTGAGGAGGAGAGGAACGGGTTGGCGCCGTGGGTCCATGTGCTCTGGGCGTTCTCGGACCCGAGCTGGTCCTCCCGGAGCCAGGAATGTTGGGGCCTCTTGCTCTAAAGGAGGGGTGCGCTCTTTTTTCTTTTTCTAAAAACATTTTTATTGATTTCAGAGAGGAAGGGAGAGGGAGAGAGAGAAACATCAATGATGAGAGAGAACCATTGATCAGCTGCCTCCTACACACCCTCCCCCGCCCCCCCCCCCCGGGAATCGAGCCGGCGACCTGGGCATGTGCCCTGACATGGAACTGAACTATGACCCCCACACTGGCTGGGGCTGAGCAGCACTTCACAGCCTGCTTTGGGGACTGTTCCGATAGGA
>NW_005872396.1:48444-72687 GCF_000147115.1 Myotis lucifugus
GCACACCACCCACTGGGGGATGTGCCTGCAACCGAGGTACATGCCCTTGACCGGAATCGAACCTGGGACCCCCCAGTCCGCAGACCGACGCTCTATCCACCGAGCCAAACCGGACAGGGCATAACCTAATGATCTTTAGCAAAAACTCGGCAGCACATTTTGACAAGATGCCACTCAACATTGTCCAAAAGGAGGGTGCTCTCGGGGTGTGACCATCCATGGACGGAGGTCCCAGCCCTCAGGAACCCTAACACGCACCTTCCCCTTCTGGACAGCGTTTAGCATCTGAGTCACAGCTCCTCACACACGATTAACTCACAGTGACTCCAAAATTAGGCACAGACATTGACTAATTAATCCCCATGACGACACAGGAAGCCCTGAACGGTTCAGGCGCTCCCACCCCTGGGCATCACCGCGGCGTTATTTTTAAGAATCTTGATCTTCCCAGACTTTCTCTGATCAGCACACCCTCCCCTCCCCCAGGAATACGTCATGTGTCAGATTTCTGCTCCTCCTCCTCCTCCTCCTTCTCCTCCTCCTCTTCCTCCTCCCTCTCCCTCTCCTCCTCCTCCTTCTTTTTCTTCTTGTTCTTCTTCATTCTCTCTCTCTCTCTCTTTCCCTCTCCCTCCCCTCTTCCTCTTCCTCCTCCTCCTCCTCCTCCCTCTCCCTCTCCCTCCCCTCTTCCTCCTCCTCCTCCTCTTACTCCTACTCCTCCTTCTCCCTTTTCCTCTTCCTATTTGATCAATGGCGAAGTTGGGGGGGAAGGACAGAATCCCTGGTCGGTCATTCAGCACCAAGGACACCTCTCATGTTGTCCCAGAACCACTAGGGACAGCCTGTTCCGTCATAAATGAGACCTAGTTCCCTTTCCCTTTTTTTTTTTTCATGATCTAAAGTTTGTGTGTGTAGATTAAGCAGCTCAAGGTCACACAACCATTATTCATTGCGTGTCTTTTCCATTCAAAAGACTAGATGTGCCTCATGGATCTTTGAAGCCATCAGAGCAGCCAGAACGTCACTCGTCATTCAGCCAGCACTCGCAGACCCTGCTTGGCTGTAAACAGGTTGTTCTTCCAAACCCCATTTGTTAGATCACGCGTGGCACTCGGGCATATCCCTCCACGGAAGTGCCACTGAGGCCACGGGCACCCGTGTCAGAAAGCTCCGGGCAGGGCCACCGGCTGCCGCCCGCCGGTTCCGCGCCCCGGCACGGTGTCTGTGGCCGCACACCCTGGTGGTGGGGGGCTCCTCTCTTCCTGGATGACCCCCCCTTCCCTCCCCCCCTTTTCCTTTAAACTCTTCAAGGTTCAGCTCACGTGTCACTCCCCGAGGAGCCTTCCCCTGGGACCCCGGCAGCACCTCACTCTTCTCTCAGCCCCCAAGCGCTTCCACAGGAACCACCTGCCACACTGCGCGTCAATGAACTGGGGACAAGCTGCCTGGTGTCCCTGCCAGCCTCTCGCGGGCAGGAACCTGGCTCACGCGCCTGTGTACCCCGAACACCCAGCGCAGTGCCCGAAACCTGGTTGTATCTCAATAAAAATTCAATTGAATTGCCCGGCTGGTGCGGCTCAGTGGTTGAGTGTCGAACTATGAACCAGGAGGTCCCGGGTTTGATTCCTGGTCAGGGCACAGGCCCGGGTTGCGGGCTCCATCCACAGAGTGGGGTGTGCAGGAGGCGGCCGATCCATGATTCTCTCTCCTCATTGATGTTTCTGTCTCTCTCTGTCTCCCTTCCTCTCTGAAGTCAATAAACACACACACACACACACACACACACACACACGCACATGCACACACACGCGCGCGCACACATGCACACACACACACATTTTTTTAAGAAAGAAATGACAGCTGACTCTGGCTCCGATCGGTCCCCCCGCCCTGCCCCCCGCGCCCAGCACAGTGGGTGTTTCACCGTGAAGTCTCAGCGTGCCCAGCACAGTGGGTGTTTCACCCGTGTCACAGCCCTCAGCGCCCGCCGGGACCCCCAGCAGGAAGTCACAGCCCTCAGCGCCCGCCGGGACCCCCAGCAGGAAGTCTCAGCGCAGCCGGCGGGCGCGGTGGTGCCGGGCCGGCCTCTGGCTCTGGTCCCCTGGGTGCGGCCGGACTCAGTCCTCCTGCTCAGGCCTGGAGCCGCGTGGTTCTGTCGGGTCAGACTTTGAAGAGAGAGCGCCGCGCTGGTCACCGGGGGCCGCGCAGACGGGCGGGGGGGAAGGACGCGGTGAAAGACAGGACGCGGGCAGATGACGGCGAGGGCTGGCGGGGGCGGAGGAGGCGATAAACAGAGGCAGCTGGTGCCCAGCAGGGCGCGGGCCCGTGGGCCGCGGCAGATGCAGCCTCAGCTGTGATTGGGCACCGGGCCGGGCGTGCGGGCCCGGGTCACGCGCGGGCCGTGTTCGCGGTGACAGTGCCGTGTCAAGCTGCCACTCTTCCTGCCTCGGCGGCTTTTTTTCTCTCTGAAACCTGCCAGCAATGGGCAGCCGAGCCCAGGCCCCTCGGCTCGGGGCTGGAGGAAGCGGCGGAAGCTGTGAGTGACACCGAGGGGCCTGGGAGGGCGCGGGGAGGCGGGAAGGGCCTCTGCGGACGTGGGGTGTGGGCTGTGGGTGTGGGCTGTGGGCTGCGGGCGTGGGGTGCGGCGGGATTGAGCTGGGACGGGCACAGGGCCCGAGGTCAGCGACCTGTGCAGACAGACGTTTGACGGCTTTGCGTGCGGTGCCTGTTCCCTGGGGACCGGAAGGAAGTGTCCCGATCAGAGCTCGGCAGGAGCCGCGCCCCGGCTTCCTCAGAGGCCCTGGGAGGCTCCTGGGGGGACCAAGGGACCCTGCGCCCCGGCGACAGGGGCTCAGTCACTGAACCGCCGCCCTGTGTGCCACGGGGAGGTGGCTGGGATGGACCCTCGTCGGCAGGTGGGGCCTCTGGCAGCTGAGAATTCTGACATCGATCCCCCTAACCCTGCCTTTTCCACTTCAGGGCTCTCTCTCTCTCTCTCTCTCTCTCTCTCTCTCTGACACACACACACACACACATTGGGAGGGAGGCATTAAGTCCAGAACTTAGTTTATTTAAAAACCACACCCTGGCCTGGCTGAGGTGGCTCAGTGGTTGAGCATCCCGTCAGGACACAGGCTGGGTTTCAGGCTCGGTCCCCAGTGGGGGGCCTGCAGGAGGCAGCCGGTCCATGGTTCTCTCATCACTGATGTTTCTATCCCTCTCCCTCCCCCTTCCTCTTTCTGAAATCAACTTAAAAAACATTTACGAACTGTTCTCGCTGTGAGTGGGTGCCTTAGACAGAAGAAAAGGGAGTAAACCACCGCACAGCGGCTGCCAGGTCTGGGCGGGGAGACCAGGAGAGTCCCGGGGACGGGTGGGGAGAGCCGGGCGTGGGACCCAGGGAAGCCTGCGGGGCTCTGCTCAGTTACCAACAAGCGAGCGGACAGACAGACAGACGGACAGAACACCTACCGTCTTACTCACTGCGGTCTGATTCCTTTTAGGCCCAGACTGACTCGTAACAGCCGATGGGGCCCCAGCTCCCTCCCCCCCGTCCCCCCTCTTCCCCTCCTCCCCCCTCCTCCCTGTAGCATGTACCCCCAGGCCTCCCTCGGTGCGTGCTCCAGCGCCTGCTCCTTTGTCTTCCTGCTCTTCACTCACAGTCTCTGTGCCTTTGACTTGCTCGCTCCTGCGGTCCGTGGGGCCGGCAGCTCCAGTCCTCACTCCTGCAGCTCTTCTCCCCCAGCTCGGAAACAGGGCCTGGGCCGGGGCTCGCCACCCCCACATGCTGGGTTTCTGAACAGGAGAAGTCACACAAGTGCACATACATACACACACGTGTGCACACACACGCGCACACACGCACGCACTGGCTCCCACGTGCCCCGAGAGGCCGCCCTGCCTCTGAGTGACGCGCCCGGCGCCTGGGCCACTCGTTCTCCGTGGGCTTGTCCCTGTGCAGGCGAAGCCGATCTCCCCTCAGCGCCGTCGCCCCGTTAATTAGCGGAGGACGCACCGAGCGGCCAAGTGCCCTCGTGGTGGGCGCCGGGCCTCCCTCCCCGAACATCTGGCCCGGGACGTGGTTAGGGAGCCCTGCCCGTGGCCGGCGCGGGCGGGTCTGTCCTCAAGCTGTTGTGGGGGCCCGGCCGTATGACGACAATTAGGAGCTGTTAGCGGGCAGATGCGGCCTGGAGGGCAGGTGGCGGAAGGGCCTCAATTAACTAACAGGCCCCACAGCCCCTGCTAATGAGGCTGGGCCACCCGATGTGCCGGAGGCGTGTGGCCCCGACAGCAGCAGAGGCTCTGTGGGGGGCGGGGGGGTCAACAGGTACCTGCTCGGCCGGAGCAGCCCTGCCGGCCCTCGGCTCTGAGAGGCAGACGGGCTGGGGCGGCACGGGGACCCCGCCTGCTGTGTCGGGGCTCCGGGTCCGGGCACCTCCTCAGCGTGTTTGGGTGGAGAGGTGCCCCCAGGACCAGGGGCACGTGAGCTCGACGGCCGGAGCCCCACCCAGGATACGGTCGGCCGCGGCGTTTGGACTCCAGACCTGCCCGGAGCCACCTGCGAGCGCCACGCCGGGCTTGTGCTCAGGGCGCCGCCGTTTCACTGCGAGTGTCCCAGGGCTCCCGTGCATTCCCGTCTCCACCCACACGGGACGGAGACTGTCGGGCTCACTGAGCTTTCGTGTTTTTTGTTTTTTTATAAACTATATTTGTGTTGATTTCAGAGAGGAAGGGAGAGGGAGAGAGAGAGAAACATCCATGATGAGAGAGAGTCATGGACCAGCCGCCTCCTGCACGCCCCCCACTGGGGATCGAGCCCACAACCCGGGCCTGTGCCCGGACCGGGAATCGCACATGACCTCCTGGCTCCTAGGTCGACGCCCAACCCCTGAGCCCTCGGCCGGGCACAGGGTGAGCTTTCAGGAGTTTCAGGAAAGGGCGGAGCTGTGAGAGCGCGGGTGGGCAGGGTGGAGCTCTGAACCTGCAGGCGCAAGGCCATCGCCCGTGAATGTCCCCGGTTCCCAAGATCTAGACACGCGGGCGTCTCCGCTGGCTGGGCCTCGCCGCGCTGCTGCGGGTGAGGGTGACCCGTGCATTTCCTGGGGCCACGGCCTGCCCCCTGGGGAGTCTGGGGAGGGGCTCGGTGCTGGGCACAGACCTCCCATCGTAACCCGCGGAGTGGGAGCTATGGGTGAGACTGGTTATTTGCTGTCTCCCCTCCCCCCCACCTCCTCTGGCCGCACAAACCTGGTGCCGACAGCGCCCGGCACCCTAGAGACAGGCACAGGGCGGGGCCTGTGGCCGCCCCTTCGCCCGCGTGGGAAGGCGTGTGGATTACTCGGCCATATGTGCCAGGCTGCCGGGGGGACCAGGAACCCACCAGGGACCGCCCCCGTCTCTCCTGCTGTCGCTGCTGGTCCCAGTAGCATGTGATCGAGGTTTCTCCTTCCCCTCACGTTGTTGTCACAACAGCAGATGCTTTAAAGGGCGCTCCTGGCCTCGGCAGTGTTGCCAGATGGTTAGAGTCCCGGATTGAAGAGTCGGGTCTCCAGCCTTGTGTCGGATGAAGGCGCCAGTGCAGCGCGTTGTCGACCCCCGGGCTGTGGACGGGCCTGGGGCGGCCGGAAGGCTCCCTTGTGTTTTGTTGGCCTCACGTCTGTGTGTGGCTGTGGAGAGTGAGGGTGGTCACTGTCAGCATTAGCCGGGGCTCAACATGATGCCCGGCCTGAAGTAAGAGAGGATTTCCCTCATTTTCAGATGATGCTGCGAGGACAGGAAAAGTCCCCCCACCCTGATCCACGTGGCCGCGTGACCGGCCCCACCTGCTAGGTCCCCAGGCCCCTTCCAGGTTCCCGCCAGGGAGAGCCCAGCGGGGCCTCCGCTTGGCGTTGGTTTCTTCTCTGCGCCTTGGGCCCAGCCCAGTCCCCCCTCCTGCCCTCTGACCCCTAACTTGACTGGCCTGGCGCTCACCAGGCGACTCCCCGGGAAACGCACCTTCAGCTGGCGGCTGAGCCTGGGCCTGTGCCCTGACCGGGAACTGAACCGTGACCTCCTGGTTCCTAGGTCGACGCTCAACCCCTGAGCCCTGCCAGCCGGGCTGTTTATATTGATTTTTAGAGAGAGAAGGAAGGAGAGAGAGAAACATGGGTGTGAGAGGGAAGCATCGATCGGCTGCCTCCCATCCGTACCCACCACCTGGACCGGGAATCAGACCACAGCCGTTCGGTGCCAGAGCGACACCCCAACCCACTGGGCCACCCAGTCAGGGCTCGCCTTACGTTTTGAAGAAGAGCAAAAATGGAGCCCATCCTCCTGAACGCATCGCTCCCAGAATTTCTGCCACAGACGTTGGGCGACGCCGTCTCTCCTGTCCCCACAACCCTCCTGTGGGCGCAGCGGGTCCGGGGGGACCAGCTCACACGCCTGGGGCGGCTGCGACGTCTGGGCACCGGGACAGGCTTAATGGTGGGGCTCAGGCCCGGGTCTGAGTCTCCACACCCGGCTCCCCCCGGTTCCAGCCCGAAGCCGCCCCAACCACGTGTCCCTGAGCGCCGGTCGGGGCTCCCTCCCAGCTCCTCCCGCTAATTGGACGCCAGGCGGCAGAGCTAATTTGGTGGAAAACGTTTCTCAACTTAATGACATTTATGGGCGATTAGGCACATGAGGCCGCGCTCCACCGCCCCTGCCCGCCCGGCCCAGCGCCCTCCCGGCGGGGCCTGTCCTCCGAGGAATCGCTCAGGGCCCCTCGTTAGGCTGGAACAGCCACTGTTTGCCGGGGACCAGCGGCCCGGTAACGAGGGCAGACGGAGAACAGCAGGCTCCGGGGCTGCGTGCTGCGGTTCAGGCCTGTGTTTGGGGCAAGAAGTCTCGGTGAGAACCGGGGGCGCAGACCCCCGCCTCTGACCACGGGGGCCGAGCACAGAGTCCTCACCCGCTCACCCGGGGCTTCTATTTCCGCTGCCAGCCTTGGAAAGACGGCCGGCCGTGTGTCAAAAGCACCCACAGGCCAGGGCGACGCGCCTGCATCGCTGTGGGAGTTTCTTTCCTTTCTTTTCTTTTGGGCAAAATATTCTCAGTGGGTCACGTTGTCACGATGAATGCACACCCCTGCCCCGCCCGCGCGTGGAAACCCAGTGTGAGCTGCAGCTGAGAGGCAGAGGCCTGGGTGCCTGGGCACCAGGCACCGGGCACCTGGGCCCCGGGAACCGGGCACCTGGGCATCGGGCACCTGGGCCCCGGGCACCTGCCTCCCAGCTCCGCTCCCGGACAGCCTTGTGCCCGCGGCAACCCCCAGCGTCCATCCACCTCCCCACCTTCCGTCTCCTCTCCGGAACCTTCCGTTAAACTCACAGAAACTGCTGCTCTTTTCCTTTGGAAAGTCAGAGGCATATTTACACACACACACACACACACACACACACACACACAGGTGCACACATGCACACACACAGGTAATGCCCGACCCCACAGTTTGTGGGTGTGAAGGGCTAAGACGGAAGTAGCCGCCCAGCCCAGTAATTCCAGAGCAACTGGCCAGGCCGAGGCACTGAGCGGGCACTTCCTACAGTTCCCCGAGTCCCAGCCCAGCGCGGGCGTGTCTCGGGGCGCCAGGACCCACGTGCGGTGGAACCTGAGCTAGGAGGTGCTCTGGGGCCTGAAGGTGTGTGAATTCTCATTTTCACTTAAATATTCAAAACATGTTATTTTGCTTCATGTACAATACACAGACACGATATCATCCTATATAATAAAAGCGTAGTATGCAAATTGTCCCCTTGACTGAGAGGCTGTTGGGGAGTTCGACCAGGGGGCGGGGCCGGCCGGGGGAAGGGAGGGAGGCCACGGCCAGCAGCTGGCAGCCGCTAGGGACCCTACCAGTGCACAAATTTCATGCACCGGGCCTCTAATATAATTATATATAATAGAAGCCCAGCACGAAGAATTGCATGGCCCCGCCCACCCGCACTCACCTCACCCGCACGCAGCCTCCTGGTGACCGGTCTTTGGTGGTTACTGCGTTACAACCACTGGGTTTTTATTATGTAGATATGCACAATATATATAACCTTACAGGGAAGGAGACATGCTCCCCCCCGCCCAGAATTGTGGTTGTTATATATAACACCAAAAATTAAAAAAGCCTTTTCTGGGTGGTTGAAGGGTAGAGTAAAACTTTATGTAACAACCAATAATGAAGACTTTGGAGGATCCTTTTTCTTTTTTTTAATCCTCACTGAAGAAGAGAGGATATTTTTCCATTGATTTTTTTAAAGAGTGGAAGGGGGGAGAGAGGAGACAGAGAGAGAAAGAGAGAGGGGGGAGAGAGAGAGAGAGAAGGAGAGAGAGACAGCAATGTGACAGAGACAGATTGATTGGTTGCTTCCCACACGCACCCCAACTGGGGGTGGGGATTGGACCTGCAGCCCAGGTACATGCCCTTGACCAGGAATCGAACCTGAGACCCTCCAGGGTACAGGCCAATGCTCTAACCACTGAACATGCCTGCCAGGGCTGGAGGATTCTTACTCTATACTTTTGGTGTCATGAACTGATGTTTTCTTTTGTCATGAACTAATGTTTTCTAAGATAAAACACAACAAAATGAAATTTTCTAAAATATGACAGTAATACTATTTTAATATAGCAACATTTTAATATATAAATATTATACTATATAAGGATGTGTGAGCTATAAATAATATATGCATGTTAAAATAAGAGGAATGCACAAATAAAATAGTGATCAGGTTAAAGCTCCTGAAGTCAGCAGAATAAGTAGCGTTCTCTTTTTTTCCCCCAAAGTTTAATTCACATAAAGTTTAATCAGTCAGGTTAATGAAAACATCAAAATCTTTGAGTTAGTGTATGGCAGCAGAAATTAAATCTTTGTTACAAATAATACAGTACTTGGTGTTTCCATTATTGACAGACTTTGCTGCCGAAAGAGCCATCGCACTGAATCTCAGTCCATCAGGGCCACGTTCCATAAACTTCTCGCAAACTTCGATGGCCCCCTCTCATAACGTCTCAGCGCCAGCTCCAGCGCGGTTCATTGGAAATGGCTTCCGTCCGTCCAACTCGCAGGGAGGCCCATCGACGTGAACGAAGGCAATAAAAGGAAGGTCTGCTTTCTCGTCTGTGTTCGGTGCCTCGGGCCGACCTTCATGGGCGCTGGTCTCACGGGTGGCTCGAGTAGCACCCTCGCTCTCCAGGCGCCTGGCTGGCTCTTCAGGGCTCATGGACACGGGTGCCTCCAGGGACTTTTTCGAGGTGGATCCAGGTTCAAAACGCATCTTGTCTTCGTTGTTGGCAATCGCATGGGTCAGTCCAGCGGCCCCACAGGCGTTGCTGATGGTTTGCTTCATGAAACAGACTGAGGATTGAACATCTTGTCCCTGAGGTTTTATTTTTTTCCTCCTCTTCTGTTCTGGATACGTCATACTTTTCTGTAAGAGCAGCGGTTCTCAACCTGTGGGTCGCGACCCCTTTGGCGGTCGAACGACCCTGTCACAGGGGTCGCCTAAGACCATCCTGCATATCAGATATTTACATGACGATTCATCACAGTAGCAACATGACAGTTATGAAGTAGCAACGAGAATAATTTTATGGTTGGGTCACTACGTGAGGGACTGTATTTAAAGGGCCAGAAGGTTGAGAACCACTGTGTAAGAGGGAAGGGAAGTAATACTGCACACAGGGGTCTTGGTTCCATGCTAAGGAGGTCAGGACCCATTCCATATACACCAACAAGCTGTCGTGTAGGATGCAGACCTCATTGTTGGAGAAGCCGGTTGGTGACCTGGGAACTGGCCCCCAGTGACAGCCCGCGGAGTCGCCCCCGGCAGCCCCGCCCGGCGCTGGCCAGCTCTAGTAGCACTCTCTCTTTGAATCAGACTTTCCAGGAGACAAACACGATTACAGTTCAGCTAAACCCCCAGGTCCCCAAACCAAGGCAGCGAGGAGTCTGTGAGTCTCGGGGGAAACGCACCCAGAAACCCCGGGGCGGGTGGCGGGGGCAGCAGCAGGCTGGAGACGGAGCCCGCGGTGCTGCCCCTGGGCCTGGCCTCGCGGTGCCTGGCAGGGGCTGCTGGGACGAGGACTTCCATGGAGGTGTCGGTGTGGGCTGTGCGGGTACCGATCTGACCTCTTCCTTCCTCCGTAAAATGAAGGTAATGCCCAGTCAGCGTGGCTCAGTGGCTGAGCGTCGACCTGTGAGCCAGGAGGCCACGGTTGAGTCCCACTCAAGGGCACAGGCCCGGGTTGCGGGCTTGATCCCCAGTGTGGGGCGTGCAGGGGGCAGCCGATCCATGATTCTCTCTCGTCACTGCTGTTTCTCTCTCTCCCCCTCTCCCTTCCTCTCTGAAATTAATAAAAAAAGTATTAAAAAATTAAAAAGGCGCTCTGGGTCTGTCAGCTCAAAGCCAAATGAGCAAGGAACTTAAGGACACCCTGAGGCATGCTGGGAGGGGAGCAGGGTGGCCGTGAGAATCAACAAGACCGTGCCTCCTACAGGCTGTGTGAGCGACCTGGACGGCGACCCGGGAGCAGGTGGTGGAGAGGGAGGCGCTGATCCGGCTGCTCCTGTGGGTGTGGGAGCTGACCCGCCCGTCTGGGCAGGCCTCGGACCACACGCCCTCCGCTGGCCTCGCCCGCCCTGCTCCCCTCCCAACGTGCCTAACGGTGCCCGCTCGGTGGGGTCTGCGTCCTGCCGGGGACAGCGAGCTCATCCCGCCGCATGCACGCCGCTTGCTAACCGGATTAGGGCTGAGGGGCCGCTCGGGGCAGCAGATGCTCTCCTGCCAGGGGCCTGCTGGGCGCTGCTCCTGCCAGAGCGATGGCTAACGGACGCGTTTGCAGGCCGTTGTGGGGGGCGGGGGGCGGGGGGTGTCATCAGTCCCACGCCCTGACACCCGCCCAGGGTACTCAGCACAGAAGTCTTGCCGAATTCTCCCAACATACTCGCCCCCTCCGTCCCCCCGAAAGCTTTCCCTGGAGGAGAAACACCCATCTCCCCACGAATTACCCGCTCACCCACCATCCTCGCCTTATGGACCCTCACGATCCCCATCATTTCCTGGGCACCTGCTATGCCCACCTCGCGAGGGCGCTGCCTGAGTTACTTCACTTTCTTCCACAGCCTCCCTCTCCTGACCTTAGAGACAGGACACTTTTCTTGTGTTTTTTGTTTGTTTGTTTGTTTGTTTGTTTGTTTGTTAAATTGTGGTAAAACACACATAACATAGCATTTACCATCTTTTAAAAAAATATATTTTCATTGATGTCAGAGAGGAAGGGAGAGGGAGAGAGAGAGAAACATCAGTGATGGGAGAGAATCACTGATCGGCTGCCTCCTGCACGCCCCCCACTGGGTCGAGCCCCCAACCCGGGCCTGTGCCCTGAACGGGAATCGTACCCTGACCCCTGTTTCATTTGATTCCAGGAGGCAGCTTATCAATAATTCTCTGTCATCATTGATGTTTCTTTCTCTCCCTCCCTCTTTGAAATCAATAAAAATATACTTAAAAAATAAAATGTGATATAAAATAAGCCAGGCCGGCCTCCCAGCTGCCCTGCGACCAGCTGCCCTGCCTGGTGTGGCCATGCCCTGTGTGCCGAGCCAGGAGGCCCCCAAGGGGCCAGGCTGTCTGTCCCCCGACATCCGCCCCCACATCCCCGCTGCAGGCAACGGGTCCTCTCACCACGAAGTCGGACATCAATGAGGGCATCCTGCCGCCGGAACCTGTCTGTGGTTCCCCGTCTCCTGGGAGGAGGGCTCCCTGAGGATGGAACTCCCAAGACCAGAGCTCCAGACCGGGGTGTGTGTGTGTGCGTGTGGGGGGGCAGGCAGGAGGCGTGGGCGGGGTTCAGAGCGCCAGGCCTGCGCTCACAGGTCTGCACAGAGACTAACCAGCTGCCAGCCCCCAGGTGCTGTGGTTTGGGGAGCAGCTCAGGGGCCAGGGGATTTGCAACCCACCGGCCAGCAGGGGGCGCTGTGGGCTGAGGGACTGTGGCTGGAGGAGGCGAGAAAAGGACGCTGTGTCCTGCGGTCCTCAGAGGTGCCCTGATGGGGGGGGTCTGATTCGAGCCGGAACCCCAAATGAGTGGCTTCAGGGTCATCAGTGGACCTGCTGCGCACACTCTGCTTGGAGCCCGACCCAGGACAGTCCTCCCCGCCGTCCTCCTGGCCTCCCCGTCCCTCTCACCCCCCTTGTCCTCCTGGGCTCCTCACCATCCTCCCTGCCGTCCCGTCCTCCTGGGCCCCCCCCATCCTCCTGCCCACAGTGCGGTCCAGCCACATTTCCGTCCCCAACCTTGTGGAGGCTCCGCCACGGGCTGTCCTCCGTGCTCCACCCCCGTTCCCACGGCCTTCATTTACCTCCCAGAACCATCGGGCCCATCGGGCCTTTCTCACGCTCCCCACCCCCAGGCCCTCATCCTGAAACGTACCCCACTTGGCTTGATCTGTGGCCAAAGCTGTGGACTCCGGCCCCACCCTGAGGCGGGGGGCGGGGGGGAAGGCGGGAAAGAGAAAAGGCTGCAAAGACACTGGCACTGAATGTCCATCCCACCTGTGAGGGGACCGACAGCGTCACTGGGCGATGCATGCCTTCCACCCCCCTTCCACACACACCCCCTTCCACAGACGTGAGTGGGCGCGTCGTTGTGCTGGGGTGCAGGCTGGCACCAAAGAGTCGCCTCCTTTGCTTGCTTACCTGGCACTGGACACCTCTCCCCAAAGGGGGTGTCGTTTTCTCCTCTTCCTTTTAAGGATGAGCCTATGACGTTGCCAAAGAGTCTGGACAGAGGCTGTGTGCACACCCATGGGGTCCATGGCAACAGGGCTGGGAAGCCCTGCCCAGGCCTCCCGCTCCTGCAGCCTCTGCATCTCCCGCTCCTGCAGCCTCTGCACCTCCCGCACCTGCAGCCTCTGCACCTCCCGCTCCTGCAGCCTCTGCACCTCCCGCACCTGCAGCCTCTGCACCTCCCGCTCCTGCAGCCTCTGCACCTCCCGCACCTGCAGCCTCTGCACCTCCCGCACCTGCAGCCTCTGCACCTCCCGCTCCTGCAGCCTCTGCACCTCCCGCACCTGCAGCCTCTGCACCTCCTGCTCCTGTAGCCTCTGTGCCTCCCACACCTGCAGCCTCTGCACCTGCCGTACCTACAGCCTCTGCACCTCCCGCTCCTGCAGCCTCTGCACCTCCCGCCCCTGCAGCCTCTGCACCTGCTGGAAAGTGACTCCGGGCCGAACGCCAAGAGTGTGTGTGCTCCGCGGGCTCCCGGTTAACTCACCGCAGGCTGTCTGCCTGTTTACCCACTGAGTCCGGTTTTAAAGACAGCACCCCGGGCGCTCGGACAGACACTGAGGTGACCCAGGGCCGGAGCCCCATCGAGGCTGGCTCCCCGCGGCTGGCAGAGACCCACGTGCTCTTGGGGGGACTCAGAGAAGCCCTCAAGAAAGGGCACAGGAGTGCATTGCCAGTCCCGGCCCGGGATGCCCCCGTCTGCCTGTTGGCCGCAGTGGGAGCGGCCGGGCCTCCCCCATGTGCGTGGGTCTCTCCCGCTGTCCCCCTCGGCAGAGGAGGCACCAGGCGTGACGTGTTTGAGAACTGGGTGGAGGTGTTTTTGTTTCTCTCTTCACATGAGGGAGCCGGGCTTTGCGGGGAAGGTGAGCTAGCGAATCGGTTCCATGAACGGCGCTCGCCGCTGCATTCTGTTCAGAGGTTGTAGTTAATAAAAGCGCCCATGTTGCCGGCCGGCGTGGCTCAGGGGGTGAGCGTTGACCTATGAACCAGGAGGTCACGGTTCGATTCCCGGTCAGGGCACAGGACTGGGTTGCGGGCTCGATCCCCAGTGTGGGGCGTGCTGGAGGCAGCCGATCCATGATTCTCTCTCGTCATTGATGCTTCTATCTCTCTCCCTCTCCCTGTCTCTCTGAAATCAATAAAAATATATTTAAAACCAACAGAACAAAAGTGAAACGCACAGGAGTTGGGACAGGAGGCCTAGGCGCTGCTTTGGGCCTGCCCTTCCCCCCGTCCCCCCCCCCCCCACCGTCCGTAATGAAAGTCTCCCCGGGCAGCACTCGGATGTCTTGGCCGCGGGCTGAGCGGGGTCCTGTCCGGAGAACGGTGCTCCTCCCAGGAACTGGCCCCTCTCCGGGGCCGGGCGACGGGGTGCGAGGGCCCGTGTGAACCGTTTGCCCGGTGAGGCGGGCATTCAGGCGGCACAGGCTGTCGGGGACTTGTTGGGCGAGTGTGAAGGAGCTGGCAGCCGCGGGCCTTCTCGCTGGCAGGGAGGAGAAAGGGCCGCTTGTCTCGGAAACATCGGAGCAGAGCCGGGCGCAGGTGGGGCCCGGCAGCGAACCGTGTCGGAGGCCAGGCCTGCAGGTGCCGCCGCGGGACGGGCTTCCTGGGCCGGGCGCGGGAGGAAGCGGCTGCCAAGCCCCCGACAGAACCGCACTGTTGTTGGCGGGGGCGGGGGTGAGAAAGCTGTTTCGGGGCTGTGGACGGATCTGGGTGGCTGGCCACGGAGGACAAAACGTCCCTGTGCGACTCCGTTTACATAGGCCGATGTCACTCGGGCTCCGGGACCAGACCCCACTGTGCCGGTGTCCCCGGCAGCGTGATCGCACGGCCTCAGAGAGGGGCTTTATCTGGAGGGCACGCTGGTTCGCCTGGGATGGAGTCATCCCTTGTGCCACGGACAATGTTTCACTGTGGAGATGCAGCCAGATGGCCCGGCCCTGGCAGCCCCGGGCGGCGGGCGCAGAAACAGCAGCGATTGTCTGCTGCTCACGCGGCTCCGGTGCCCACCGCTCAGAGATGAGGCAGCTCAGGATGGCGAGGTCTCGCTGGACGGCTGTGCCAGAAGGACCGGGCCTCCCCGTACAGCGAGGGCGTTCTTAAAGCGCCCGCACCGCCGCCTCCCCGCCCACCTGCTCTCCCAGGAGCGAGGGCTCCGGTGTCTGTTTCTTTCCCACCGCAACCCACCGCGAATGTGACCCGTGATCCTCATGCAGGGAGGTGCCCGAGCCCCGACGCTGGGACCCCTCCGAGCCCGCACAGCACCACGCAGCCTCCCCGGGCACAGAGCGCGCCTCCAAAACGCGGTTTCGGGGTTTGTCCTCGCCCCTCTGCCCAGGTGACTCCTGAGGCCTGCAGCGCGTGGCCCCTCTCTCGGGCTGAGCTGGCCCACGGGCGGGCGGAGTCTCTCTCCCTCGGAAGCCTCCCTGTAAGCGGGTGGGGAACCCTTCCCCGGCCAAGGGCCATGGGAATATTTACCACATCATCCGCAGGCCGTACAACACTGTCCGCTTAGACATGAGCCTGCTCTCTGTGGTCAAACACTGAATGGACCCCCCTCGTGCCCGGGCAGGGCCAGACCCCGGGACTGTGCGGCCTTGCAGGGGCCAGGGGCCGGCCGGCCCCCACCCCTGGCTTCCGGGGTCACTTTGTGAGCCCGAGGCGCGACGTGCCGCCTCTCCCGCTTTTCTGGCCGCAGCTCGTCTTTCCAAGCAGCGCGCTGTCCCCGAGCTCGGCCAGCTGCGGCGGGGGTACCCCAATGTCAGCGCCTCCGCTTCCTGCCGCCGGCTCAGCCGGGCCGACCTTGACTGGCAAGGAGAAAGCGCTGACAGGTTTGGGCTGTGTCCAGACCTCCTCAGAGCGCTGTCAGCCAACTGCCTGACAGTCTATGCAAATGTATGCAAATGACGGGGCCCTGGCCGAACACCTGCACGGAGTGACCATCGGCCCTCCCGCCCGCCCGGCCGGCCGCCCCGGAACTGGGCCTCCCAGGCGCCCGGTGGCTTTCTGTCGGCGGATTGTGCGTGTGTCAGCAGGACGCCGGGCGAAGGAAACCCCCCTCTTTGTCCCGAGGAGCCACGGCCGCGCAGACCAGCGCACGCCAGGGCGGTGGATGGCTCCCGGCCAGCCCTTGTGAGCCGCGCTGTCTCAGGCCCGCAGCCGGGCCTGGGTTGGAGGACCGAGCGGTGGTGGCGGGCAGCCGGGCCAAGGCCGCTCCCGAGCAGCTGGTCTTGGCGACTCTGAGCAATAGTGTGTCCTGGATGTAAGACGCCGGAGCAAACCTGCCCGGCTGTCAGGGCGTCAGGCAGGGGCCGCCTCGCCGGGAACGGGTCGCCAGCCGCACACACCGCCCCAGCCTGCGGGAAGGTGGCCGGGCGTGGCTCCTGAGCCCACGGGCCTGGGCATCGCGGCCCCATGTGCGCGGGTCCCCGCCGGCCTCTGCGACCCCTTTCGGAGCCGTGGGGACCAGCCAGGGACGGTGACTGAGGAGCTGGGTGGGGGCTGCGTGGTGTGAAGGTGGCCTTTTGGGAGGTGAGACAAGCGGTGGGAAAGCCGGCCCGGCCTTCGTGCGGGGCGGGGTGCACACCCAGGGTCCCGGGATCCCTAATCCGCGGCCGCGGCGCTGGGGACCTGCTGCGCCTCCTGTGCCTGAGCCTGGGTCTCCGGGGCAGCAGTCACTTTGGAGCGTGTGCTCACACCCCCCGCTCAGCCCCCGCCTCCACTGACGGCTGGAAGGGCTTCTTGTGCGTTTGGGCCGCCTGAATGGACACACCCTGCACAGAGGACCCTGTGTCCTGGGCACAGGTCGCTGACCACCTGTGGCCTGGCCGGGGACTCGGCAGGCGCTGCTCCTAACGAACAGGTCACTGCGCCGGCGTGGACGGCGGGCCCAGGAGTCCACACTCCAGGGCGGACCTTCCCCTGAAGCATCGTTCGCCACTCGGACCTTCCCCTGAAGCATCGTTCGCCACTCGTGCAAGGAGGAGTGGGAACCCCAGTGGAGGCCCGGACGTGGGGCCCCCGGTCTCTCCACTCTCCAAGGAGAAAGCACTGGCCTCCCAGGAGCTGCTGGAATGTTCTCCGAGGCTGAGGGTGTGCAGACATCCCCTGGCCGCCGTGAAAGGGCCCCGCGCATAGCTGAGGGCCCAGCAGGCTGACGGGAGCCAGGCGCGTGCCCGCGAGCATCTCACGTTGGCATCAGCACGGCCCCTGCCCAGGGCTGGTGGCATCAGGGGCTTGTCCAGATGCCGATGTACTCGGAGGGAGGGAGCAGCAAGCTCAGCTCGGAAAGGCACATGAGGTGCCCGCTCAGAGCCCGGCACTGGGCACCTGCCCTACAGAGAAACAGAGGCACAAAGGCATCGGTGAGCCCTCCTCGGGGCACACACTAGGTCCGCTCCTGTTAACAATAGGACCCTGAGCCCAGTCCCAGCTCCATCGGCGTGCCTGCCCCCGAGGGCACACAGCACACGCAGTAAGGAGCACGCTGGGTGAGGCCAGAGACACAGCACCGGGGCGCACACGGGGCAGAGATGAGGGGTTCAGTTAGAATACAGCAAGGCCCGGCTGGTGTGGCTCAGTGGTTGAGCGCTGACCTATGAACCAGGAGGTCAGGGTTCGATTCCCGGTCAGGGCACAGGCCCGGGTTGTGGGCTCGATCCCCAGTGTGGGGCGTGCAGGAGGCAGCTGATCCATGACTCTCTCATCACTGACGTTTCTCTCTCTCTCTCTCTCTCTCTCTCTCTCTCTCTCTCTCTCTCTCCCTCTCCCTTCCTCTCTGAAATCAATAAAAAAAATCAATAAATTAGAACACAGGAAGCTTCGGGAGGGATGGCACATGGTGGGGGCCTCTGCTCAGGCCCCAGTTCCTGAGCATCCCCGAGACTGAGACGGTTTGCGGCTGTCGTACCATCATCCGGAGATTCAGCCGGAATGTCATCGCGGGAGGTTGTGGAGGGATCCCCCCGCCCCCGCCCCCAGCCCTGACGCCTGGCGTAGCCCTGACCAGACCCCACTGCCTTGCCCGAAAGCCAGGGCCAGGCAGGCCCCACGGCACCGGCTTTGTCTTCCAGGCTGGAAAGAGGGTCCATGGCACCCGCTGCCGCTCAGGATGCACGGGCACCTCTCATTTCAATGAGCCGCCGTTTCCCTTTAAAAGCCCAGGACGGCCAGAAAGAGACGCCATGCCGCACACGAGGCCGCTCACTCCCCGCCTGCTCCTCTCCCTTTAAAGCAGCGGTTCTCAACCTGTGGGTCGCCAACCCTTTGGGGGTCGAACGACCCTTTCACAGGGGTCGCCTAAGACCATCGGAAAACACATACATAATTACATATTGTTTTTGTGATTCATCACTATGCTTTACTGATGTTCAATTTGTAACAATGAAAATACATCCTGCATATCAGATATTTACATGACGATTCATAACAGTAGCAACATGACAGTGATGAAGTAGCAACGAGAATAATTTTATGGTTAAGGTTCACCACCACATGAAGAACTGTATTAAAGGGCCGCGGCATTAGGAAGGTTGAGAACCGCTGCTTTAAAGGGAGCCGTCAGAGCCGGAGGTGGCTGTGGGCGGCTCTCGGCCGCTCAGGGCTGTGTGCGGGGCTGTGGTCACCGAGGCAGCAGTAACTTTGGAAAAATGACCCGTCTACACCCAAACAATCACAGGGTCCCCTTTTCATGTCGGCACCGCCCACGGCTTTCTGCGTCCGGGCGGACTCCCCACGTCGCCGCCGCTGTTGGGCCAGCCCTCCGCTGAACGACTTAATTAAGCAGAAGAAAACGTGTCAGTTCCTGCCAACCTCACAGCACAGTGCTGAGGGGGGGTGGGGGCGGGGAAGGCGGGGCGACCAGCCCGCATTCCTGAGCGGGTCACCGGCCCGGGGCTGGGCTTTGCCGCCGAGGGGGACCGAGCGCCGGGGCCCTCAGAGGCTTCACCACAGATTGTCGTGGGTCCCGCCCGCCCCACAGTTCATCTCAGAACATGACGTGTCTAATCCTCACCCCAGGACGTGCTGCCTGACTTCAGAGAGAGGACGGGAGAGAGACATCCTGTACCCGTCCTGGCTGGGGACCAAGCCCACCACCTGGGTCTGCGCCCTGACCCGGATGGACCCCGAAACCTTTGTGCTGCCTGGGATGACACTCCAACCAGCCGAGCCACCGGCCAGGGCTCAGAACCATGACTTGGTCTCAGGTTCACCGACGCTTCAGGCAACGTCCCCGAAACTCAGCCCGTGGCGAGGCCGGCTTAGTCCTCTAGGGGTTAGAGCTCCAGAAAGTGGCCCGCGTGGCTCCGTGGGCGCGAAGATCTGGGACGGGCCTGTATTTCCACCCCCCGCCCCCCAACAATCCAGGTCCCAAAGGGGGTTTTCCTTTCCGTCTGAAGGGTGAAGTTGTCTGGTGGGAACCCTCCGTCTCCCAGAGACGGCTGAGCTGTCCCCACTGTTCTTCCGGGGCCTGATGGGGACGCTGAGCCGAGCTGGGGATCGAGCCTGAAACTTGGGTATGTGCCCTGACCAGGAATCGAACCCTGACCTCCTGGTTCATAGGTCAGCGCTCTACCACTGAGCCCCGCTGGCCGGGCCTTGCTGTATTCTAACTGAACCCCTCATCTCTGCCCCGTGTGCGCCCCGGTACTGATGCCCAGCTCCACTCCCCCCGGTCCCCTCCCCCTCCCCCCTGCCTCCCAAAGAGCCTGGTGTGAGCCTGGGCCTCCGGGTGTGCGAGGGGCACTCAGCGGCCTGTGCACCATGGGCAGCACGGCCTCGCCCAGTCACTGGGATGCACAGCACATTGTAATCTTGCTTTACAACCGCTTTTTTCCTTCGATCTTTGCAGCTGTCGCCTGCTTCTGTCCTCAAAGGTGGCGTTGGACGTGCTGCTCTCACCGGGCAGGAGCTCCCGGCTTCATAAAGCTGTTTCTTGGGTCCGGAAAGAGCACCTCCATGTCCCAGGTCCTGTCCATCCACCAGCAGGGGTCACCTCCAGGCTGCAGTGTCCCCAGGACGTGTCCCCTGTCGCCTCTCGCCACCTGCCGGGCCTGGGGAGTGACTGACAGCTGTCACCCTGCCTGGGGAGTGACTGACAGCTGTCACCCGGCCTGGGGAGTGACTGACAGCTGTCACCCTGCCTGGGGAGTGAGTGACAGCTGTCACCCTGCCTGGGGAGTGAGTGACAGCTGTCACCCTGCCTGGGGAGTGAGTGACAGCTGTCACTCTGTCTGGGGAGTGACTGACAGCTGTCCCCCTGCCTGGGGAGTGACTGACAGCTGTCCCCCTGCCTGGGGAGTGACTGACAGCTGTCCCCCTGCCTGGGGAGTGACTGACAGCTGTCCCCCTGCCTGGGGAGTGAGTGACAGCTGTCACCCTGCCTGGGGAGTGACTGACAGCTGTCACCCTGCCTGGGAAGTGAGTGACAGCTGTCACCCTGCCTGGGGAGTGACTGACAGCTGTCACTCTGCCTGGGGAGTGACTGACAATTGTCACCCTGCCTGGGGAGTGAGTGACAGCTGTCACCCTGCCTGGGGAGTGACTGACAGCTGTCACCCTGCCTGGGAAGTGAGTGACAGCTGTCACCCTGCCTGGGGAGTGACTGACAGCTGTCACTCTGCCTGGGGAGTGACTGACAATTGTCACCCTGCCTGGGGAGTGAGTCCCCTGGGGGACTGTCCCTGCTCCCTGAGCTGCTCCCAGTGCGAACTGGACTGAGTGACTCCAAGAGTCACCATCATGCTGTCTTTTCAGATCGTCTCAGCTGCGTAGTGTATTTTTAATAAATATATTTTTATTGATCTCAGAGAGGAAGGGAGAGGGAGAGAGAGAGAAACATCAATGATGAGACAGAATCATTGCTCGGCTGCCTCCTGCACGCCCCACACTGGGGATCGAGCCTATAACTGAGGTATGTGTCCTTGACCGAAATCAAACCTGGGACCCTTCAGTCTATAGGCCGACGCTCTATCCACTGAGCCAAACCAGCGAGGGCTAGTGTATTTTTTAAAAAATCTACAGGTCCATTAAGAAAGTAATTAAAAAATATATAAAATAATCATCATATCTAATATATAGTAACCATCATACATGTAGAGACATTTGCCAGGGACTGTTATGAGCCCAGAAAGTTTAGATGTTCTCAGTTCATGGGCAGTGAGCAGAGGCCTTGTGGGTTTTAGAGACTAAATTTTCTCGTCCAAGTCCTAGTCCTAGAAACTGCCCAGGGACCCACTGACAATGGTGCCTCTGCCTGTCTCACCCTGACGGGCCGGTGTCCCCGCCCCGAATGGGAACCCCTCTTCGGTGGGGCGTGAGGAGGGAGGATGCCGCGGCAACAAAGAAGGAAGGAGGGGCGCGTCCCTGCAGAGGTAACGGCCTGGGCCAGGGTGGCCGGGACCTGGGCCTGTGGGCGGAAGCTGTCCCATCCTGGAGCTGAGCGTGGGCCTCGAGAGCGAGTCCCTCAACTGAGGGCTGATGAGAAAGAAAGGCCGGCTCCCTCTCTGAGAGTCTTCCTTTGTTTTGTTTTTGCTTCTTCTTCATTTTTTTGTTGTTGTTTTTGATGTCATCCTGATTACAACTACTCCGTTCTTATTGACTTTTACATTATTCCCCCGGTCCCCCATAATTTGAAAGAATTAAAAATTATAGCATTTAGCTCGGTAGTCCGGCCGGCGTGGCTCAGTGGTTGAGCATCGACCTATGAGCCAGGAGGTCAGGGTTCGATTCCGGGTCAGGGCACAGGCCCAGGTTGTGGGCTCCATCCCCAGTGTGGGGCGTGCAGGAGGCAGCCGACCCATGATTCTCTCTCATCATTGATGTTTCTGTCTCTCTCTCTCCCTTTCTCTTCCTCCCTGAAATCAATAAAAATATATACAAAAATAAAAATAACTATAAGAAAAATGATAGCGTCTATGAATACCTCTGAGCTCCTTCTTGTGAACTGAATGCAACGGGGGGCCAAACACAGCGAGTGTTCGCACCAAAAAGTGCCGAATGGCAAACGGTCTAAGTGGCCAGAGCAGCTCCGTCCCATGGTGGCGCGGGGCGGCCAGCTATATGGAAATGCGCGGCCCACACTGCTGCTTTGAAGTTGCATCTGAATTTAATGCTGCTTTTGTGCGGGAATCAGGCCATTACGTCTAATCTCCCTTAATAGTGAGAAACGGCCTTTGTGGTCTTCTATAGGGAACATATTCTGCCCGGACGTATACGGCGCGGCATTCACGCTTCACCATTAATCCCCCGCGGCTGGTAATTGCTTCAGCGCCAAGCCCCCCGTCCGGCTCACGGGCGCTGATTGGGGCCATTCTTCCCTATACGTTAATGCGCTGTTTGGGGCTTGCTTCTGGGGCTCAGCGATCCCCCTCACGCCGTCCACATTTTCTGGGCATGTGGGCGTATTGTCAGGCGCTAAATTAAATTCCGTGTTGAGCCCCCTAAGCCCCAGAATCGATCAGCCCCTGCAATGTAGCCGATGGACAACGTAGCCGATGGACTCAAAACCCTGCAGTGAAACAGCAACAGCATCGGGCTGAACACTTTGTTTCTAGGCGAAGTCCGGGGACTCCTCGCCGCTGTCTCGCTACCTGCATGTTCACGACCACCGCGGGTCACTCGTGTTATTGCCAAGTTGTTAGTTCATTGATCCTCCGTTCGTCTGTCTCATCATTTCTCGGGGAAAAAAACTGTTAGACCCCAGGGAAGTACCGTTAAGTGCTTCAAGCTTTGACATGATTTTCACCTTCTTAATTTTTTTCTCCCCCAAATGTTGTCGTGGATGATGCGTTGGGCTGCTCCCCTCTTCCCGCCTGTTCCATGAATTGCTTGGGCATAGCTCCCCCACCCCCACCCCCGCTCCGCTCCCCGCCCCAGGGCCAAATCCAAGCAGAGCCGACCGCCTCCTGCCTTCCGTTTTGCACCCAAGGGAACTGACAAGCTCATTTTAACTGAGGCTTCACAAAAAGAGGCCGTCCCTCTGCCCCTCCGACGGCCACGGTCGCTAGCTTTGCACTGTGCCGACCGAGGAGGCGGCCATCATCACGGTGACTCTGTGGTCCCCAACGTCCGACAGGCGGCTGGCGTTTAACTCAGGCTACGCACGGGCAGGGCCGGAGTGGGCTCAGGGGCTGCTGCAGACGGGACCCTCCATGGCCGCTCGCTGCCCGCGCCACACCCTCCCTCCTCACCGCTCCTGGGAAACACAGGCTGTTCCCAGTCGCTGCTGATTGTGAGAGCAACTCCTCAGAGTGCCTTCGTCTTACATACCATGTAACTATTAGGCATATAATTATACTTTAAAGAGTGACCTTACTTTATATATTATGCAAATATTATGTATATAATGATATTTTAAAGAGTAACCTTATTTTATATGTCATGTAACTATTATGTATGTAATTATATAAGCTGGTCTTTTTTCAAGATACACTTTTCCTCTGTAACTTACGGGTCAATAGGCTCATTCTATACACAAACAGAGACACATGGCTTTGGGGAGGGCGTTTCCAGAGGAGGTGATTATGCTACTTGCTAACTAAGTGAGGCGCCGAGACACGCGTGCTGGAGAGTTAATAAGAAGTTCTCTTCTTGGTTAAATAACTCTTCATGTGGAATACTTTCAGGTTTACAGGAGAGCTGCACCTGTCCGCCACCCAGTCCCCTGCTGTCAGCATCTGACACAACCAGGGTGCATGGTCACAACCGAGAAACACGCGGAATTTTAAACCCACAATTAGGAGTTTCATACGGTCTCTCAACCCGCTTCACCCACCCTGAGACTGAACGGTTCCCTGTGCCGTCCAACATTCTGGTGGAATCGCATTTGAACATCATCATTTAAAAAAATATGTCTTTATTGATGTCAGAGAGGAAGGGAGAGGGAGAGAGAGAAACATCAATGATGAGAGAGAATCATGGATCGCCTGCCTCCTGCACGCCCCACACTGGGGATCGAGCCCGCAACCCGGGCATGTGCCCTGACCAGGAATCCAACCGTGACCTGGTTCCCAGGTCGACGCTCAACCGCTGAGCCATGCGGCCGGGCCCTACTTGCTCCTCGGTGCCCAAGCCCCTCCTTAGGCCCGAGGAGCAGAAAGCAGTCGAATCTACTGTCTTTACGTTGACAAGTCTAATGAACGACAATGCTTTTCCTCTGACTGCACCTGTGGACCAGTGTGAGGAGGCCATTTAACTAAAGAGTTCGAACCAAACAGAATTCCTGTTTAAAACGTGAATATTGATGAGGCCGGCCTCCTCCTCCCTCCTTCCTTCAGTCTTTCCTTCCTTCCTTTTCACTGAAACACGCGTCCCGTCCAGGAACATTCCGGATGGCGGGCTGGAATGCGCTGTGGGCACCGCCGGCCTTTAGGTGACGAAGCCCTATGTTGAGGACTGTCTCTGAGCAGGGTCCCCCAGGAGCAGGTCCCCCAGGGAGCAG
>NW_005872397.1:0-20764 GCF_000147115.1 Myotis lucifugus
TATTATTATTATTATTATTATTATTATTAATATTAATATTATTAATATTAATATTATTAATAATAATATTAATAATAATAATAATAATAATAATAATAATAATAATAATAATAATAATAATAATAATAATAATAATAATAATAATAATAATAATAATAATAATTGTTATTAATTCATTGGTGAGGTAATAATTTGAACGAGGCGGTTGACGCACAGACACAGTGCTGGGATCGGTAAGGGCTGCTACTAATGCCGACTTTGTTCTCTTGATGAGATGGGGCCGGTCCCAGCCACCAGGGGTGGTGGGGCCCCAGTTGTAGAGGGTTCATGAGAGTGGGCCCTGGAGTGAACAAGCCTGGCGGGCCTCCCGGCCGCCTCTCTGCAGCGCTCGGAGCTGGGCAGGTATTTCGTGGCTGCCTGACTGGTTCCCCATCGGTGACGGAGAAAGAAGACGATCATAGCACCCACCTGCCAGGGTTCGTCAGGATTAAATGAGACGATGACTCAAAAAGCTGGGCACCGTGCCTGGCACATAGTAAATGCTCGCTAAATATAGACAGGACACCACTAGTAGTATTTATAGCCGAGCCACACTCTGGGGGGACTGGGGTGGGCTGTGAGGGTGGGAATAGGGCACCCCCCAACTGCCAGATGGGAGAACGTGTCTGCCTACAGCAGCGGATTTCAACCTTTTACATCTCATGGCACACATAGACTAATGACTACAATTCTGCCCCCCCACCACCACACACACACAATTAATTAATTTAAAAATTTATAAAAAGGAATTAAAAAAGATTCTGCCACACATAAAAACATATTCTATTTTTGCCAATCTGACCCCCCCAAAAGGTAATAGTTTTGATTTATTTGCACCGATGGCTATTGTTGTGCTGTCTGTGGTCATTTCCTTACTTGACAACCTAAGGGAAAGGCTCAGGGCCCCTGACTAGTGGGAATTGCGTGGGAAGTCGCTGGCCTCCAGGGGCGGGTGGACTTCACGGTTATCTGGCGGCCGGACCCAGAGGCCTTGGCAGTGCCAGTGTCCCAGGCACAGGGGGCTGCCAGGGGCATGGAAATTTCCAGGTGCCTCCACAAGCCAAACTTATCGATTGAGTCACCCTCGAGACACTGGTTTTCATCCGGTCACGCCTGGCTGATGGACAGCTGGCTTTTAGCAGTGATCTTTGTTCTCCAAGGGCGCCCAGCTGTGTCTGTCCGCCTTTCAGGGTTATGTCACCGATGGCCCTGGGGCAGAGTCCAGATCCCATAGCAGGAGGGATGAGGCTGACCATGACCTGGGCCTCGCCAAGATCCCCACCCTGCCTCACCTCACCTCCTGTGAATCCCAGAGTAATTTTAAGAGTAATTTTACAAGCGCAGACTCTGAAGACAGATGGCCCAAGTTCAAATCCCACTCCTGTGCCTTCTTGGGCAAGCGCCTCAGCTCTCTTCATCTGCAAAATGGACACAAGAGATGACGATAGCACCAGCCGCATGGGATTAACCTGTTAATATACGTGGGAACGCTTAGCGACCCGAGGGCGAGTGTGTTATGTACAGCATCCTCTAGGGGTGCCGGCACTCACCTGGGCCCGGGCCGGATGACTGTGGCAGCCTCACCCACGCCCCCCTTCCCGACATTCCCCGGCCAGAGTCCGTGTTGAGGCCAGACCAGCCCTCGTGGTTCTTACTGTGATTGTAGCTGCACCTCAGAAATAGCCACCGGGGAACTTTGGGGACTAAACCCCCCCAAACCAAGGTTTATTCCTCACACAGATCCTGGAGGGGTGCACAGCACTCCCTGGGTTACACAGTGGAGAAAGAGAGAGAGAGAGAGAGAGAGAGAGAGAGAGAGAGAGAGAGAGGAAGAGAGACCTAGTTTCCCTTCACTGGAGCATGTGAAACATAAGCGGGGAACTAGGGCACGGGGTGGGCGAAGCGGGGTCACTCTGATGGCCACTTAGCCAAGGCTCTCTAAAGGGGGACCTTCCTGGCTGGGCGGCCCGGCTGCCACCCAGCTGTGCAGCCGGCAGTGTGTTCACTCCAGGTGGGTGTCCTTAGGCGGCTGCCTGACACTCAGAAGCTCACAGCCTCCCTGCCCGTCCCTGGTGCTCAGCATGTTGCCTGGCATTCACCTGTCAGATTCCTGCAGGACATGCTCAATCCCACAGGACACGCTCAATTCCATAGGACATGCTACATTCCACAAGACATGCTACATTCCACAGGACATGCACAATTCCATGGGACATGCGCAATTCCATGGGACGTGCTACATTCCACGAGACATGCTACATTCCACGGGTCATGCTCAATTCCATGGGACATGCTACATTCCACGAGACATGCTACATTCCACGGGACATGCGCAATTCCATGGGACATGCTACATTCCACGGGACATGCTCAATTCCATGGGACATGCTACATTCCACAGGACATGCTCAATTCCACGGGACATGCTACATTCCACAGGACATGCTCAATTCCATGGGACATGCTACATTCCACGGGACATGCTCAATTCCATGGGACATGCTACATTCCATGAGACATGCTACATTCCACGGGACATGCTCAATTCCATGGGACATGCGCAATTCCATGGGACGTGCTACATTCCACGAGACATGCTACATTCCACGGGTCATGCTCAATTCCATGGGACATGCTACATTCCACGAGACATGCTACATTCCACGGGACATGCGCAATTCCATGGGACATGCTACATTCCACGGGACATGCTCAATTCCATGGGACATGCTACATTCCACGGGACATGCTCAATTCCATGGGACATGCTACATTCCACGGGACATGCGCAATTCCATGGGACATGCTACATTCCACGGGACATGCTCAATTCCATGGGACATGCTACATTCCACAGGACATGCTCAATTCCACGGGACATGCTCAATTCCACGGGACATGCGCAATTCCATGAGACATGCTCATTCCCACGGGGCAAGGGCTGGGTCCCCTTGGCCCGGCAGCCTGTACTCCGTCTACCCTGGCAATGGTGTACTGGCTGCCCTGTCCCATCAGGATGAGGACCCCCCCCCCCCCACACACACACACACACACACGAGGTTTGCCCCAGAAGCCTTTGCTGCCTGGCCCGCCCAGCGCTCCCTCGGAGCTCCTGGGCACCCCCATGTGCCCTCTGCCTGCACTGTCTGTGGACGGGCTGTCCTAGGCCCAGAGTGCCCCTCCCTGCTTCGTCACCCAGCAAGTCCTCTGCTGCCCTTAGGAACTCAGCTCCCAGGCCACCTCCCTGGGAGGCCGTCCCCGAGGCCCATCGCCCTCAGCGCGGGCCTGCCCCCTGGTGGCAGCGTGTTCTCATGGCGCCACAGGGGCCCAGGAGGCTCTGCCCTCGGAGCCACCAGCCTAGAGCCGGGCAGCGGACATTGTTAGTATTTTCCGGTGTGATGGTGTTCCCATAGAGCTTCAGTGCCCGGCTCCGCACCTGGCACGGGGTGGGCAGCCAGGATATGGGGATGAATCCGTGAACCTCTGAGCCTCATGACCTGGGCAAGGCCCTGCCTTTTCCCTGCCAGCACCCCATGCTGGGCTCGGGCCGGGTGGGCTCTCTGGGGTCCCCGGGCAGTAAACCCAACCCCCTCCTCCAGGGGCACCATTTCCGGGCACAGTCGGGATTTGAGCCCAGCAACCCGACACCGGGGCCTTGGTTCGTGACCCAGTGCCAAGCTGACGTGCATCACATAGGACTCGAGCTGGAGGGAGTCAGGGTGGGTCAAACTCATCCACTCCACGCCTTCCCCAGCTGACAGCGTTGCCCAGAGAGGCTAAGTAATTTGTGCAAGATCGCACAGCATCCAGAGGAGAGGAGATTGGATTCCGGTCCTAATCCAGGGCTTTCTCCACAGCCCACACCCCTCCTTCGGCTTGGGGCCTGGAGAAGAGCAGGCAGGGTCCCAGCCTCACCCTCTCTCCCAGCAGCCCCTTCGCCGGGAAGGGACAGTGTATGGACGGTTGTCCTGGGCCTGGGACTGGCCTGATCCGGGTTCAGGAGCCAGAACTCAGGGGGGCGTGGGCGAGCCTCACCTCTCCCAGCCTCGGCTTTCTCCCCTGGCAACGGCTGCAAGGCCCGATGCGGCTGATACTCAGCTGACTTGTTCTGAGCACGAAGCCCAGCAAGGCCCTGAGGGCCCCGCCCTCGCCATGCCCTGCGCCGTCAGCAAACGTGGGTTCTGCCCCCGCTTCCTCATTCACTCTCCCTTGCCCTCCCTTGCCCTTCCCACTCTGCTCCCGGAGCCTCGGTGCACCCCACCCTCTCCTCTCCGCTGCAGACTGCGTCGTGGTTCCTCCTCGGCGGCCGCGCTGGCATCTTGCGCGGTGTTGCAAGCCCCGGAAACCGCGCTGGGCTGTTTGCACCCCGGGCCGGGCCGGGGCGCCCGCTGTTGTACCCCTGCCCTGGAATCGCAGGCTCCGGCCGCGGTTTCCCTGTTGCCTGGCAGTCCCAGCGTTCTCTCTGTCTCTCTCTGACACGTGCCTGTTACCTCAGGAGCCCGCAGCAATGAGGTCCCTGGCCGCGTGGTGGGTGCCGTTTTGTCCGGATGACAAGGACGATGTGAGCTGGTTGAAGCAAACGGCACATAAGTCAAGCCGTTGAGGGAGGCCTCCACGTGGATTCGGTGGCTCTGCGTGGTTGGGGAGCCTTACACGTCTTCATCAGCTCTTATCATCCCTCCGCCCCTTGGTCTACAGTGATCGGCAAACTCATTAGTCAACAGAGCCAAATATCAACAGTACAACGATTGAAATTTCTTTTGAGAGCCAAATTTTTTAAACTTAAACTATATAGGTAGGTACATTGTTATTAACTTAATTAGGGTACTCCTAAGGCTTAGGAAGAGCCACACTCACGGGGCCAAAGAACCGCATGTGGCTCGCGAGCCGCAGTTTGCCGACCACTGGTCTAGAACAATCTGCTGGAGCCCAGATCTCGGGCGGGGGTTGTGGTGCCCAGAGGACCCCAGAGCTGGGAGAGTTGCCACGTCTGTAAAGTGGGGGCCGGGTCATCAGCTCAATGCAGGCTCCAGTGGGCGGGGCCTGCTGGTTACCAGCTCCGGCCCGGAGGATGCTGCCTGTGTCTGTGTCCTGGCTCAGCCACTCCCAGGCTGGGTGACCCTGGGCAAGCTCTTCACCTCTCTGTGCGTCAGGTTTTCATCTGTGAAGCTGGGGTTGGTAATAACTCATTCAATCCTCATTAGAAACCAATAGCCCTGGCTGGCGAGCCCAGTGGTTAGAGCGTCGGCCTGCTCACTGGAGGGTTGCGGGTTCTACTCCTGGTCCAGGGCATGTCCCTGGGTGGTAGGTTCGATCCCCACACACTGTGGGGATGTGTATGTCAGGCAACCAATCCCTGTGTCTCTCTCACTTCAATGTTTCTCTCTCTCTCTCCACCCTCCCACTCTCACTAAAAATCAATGGAAAGTCGTTGGCAAGGATTAAAAACACACCGACAAACAAAAATACCCCCCAAAACAAATATGTTTTGAGTGGTCACAAACCTATTACCTGGGGAGCGGGGGGCCCCACCGCGGGGAGTCCCCGGCGAGTGATCTGATATGACTCTTCCAGGTGTTTTACGTGCACTTCCGACCCATCCGCACGGGGTCGCTCTGAGGTCAGGGCTGGTTTCAGCACCGCCGTCGCCCTTACAGAGGAGGGGGCAGGCACGGAGAGGTGAGGAGGCTTGTCCAGGGGCCCAGCAAGGACTGGGCAGAGCGGGATTCAGACGTGGTCAGCGTGGCTCCGAGGCCCCGTGCTTCACCGCGGGGCTGACGGTCTCTCGGCGTGGAGGGCCCAACGCAATGGCGTGTGTGCAGCTGTTTCAACGTGACATGGGCTGTGATGGGCGAGCACCAGGGTGGCTGGGCTGCCTGTTTTCTGGCGAAAGCCAAGTGGACCTCCCAGTCTGGGCCTTGTGGTGTCTGAGGGACTGAGCCCCCTCCCAGGAAGGGCTGCACCCCACCTCCCCCAGGAGGCCTTGCAGCTCCCTTCTAGCCTGCCCCCCGCCCCCCCCACCAGGAGGCCCCTGCTTCTCGCTGGGGCCCTGGAGCAGGCGGGGAGCAACCGGGCTGGGGTGGGGGCAGGCTCAGGCCGCCTGTTTGGAATTAGACACGAACTGAGCCCCGTTGGCCAGAAACCGGCTCCGTGAAGCCAGAAAGCAGGGTTTGGAGACGGGCCGCCAGATGTCTAAGCACAGCCGACTGTCCTCCTGAGAGTCCGTCCTGGCCTCTCCCGTCCAGCTGTCCTTCCCAGCACCCCCCGCTGTGCTGGGACAGAGCAGGAGGCCGTCCCCGGGAGGGGGGGGAGGGAGACAGTACACTGAGGTCCCATCCTGAGACCAGGGAAGGACTCACTCCAGGGGGGCAGAGGGGACCGGCTCCTGTGCTAGCGGGAGCCCGGGCTCGCTGTGTCCCCCCTGGGTTAGTGTGAGGTTTGCCTCCAGTTCACTGACGAAAGCGGAGCTCCTAGGGGTGAACTAGCAAGACCCCGCAGTCACGGACTCCGCTGGGATTGGAACCCGGGCTTCATGGGCCAGCTGCGGTGAGGGGCAAAGGCCTCCCGGGGAAGGGGTGGTCACACAGAAGGCCTGCGCCCCCTTTCCTGCCCTGTCCCTGAGCAGCTAGCTGTGTGGCCTCAGGCAAGGTGGGCAACCTCTCCGAGCCTCACAGGCAGGTTGAGTGACCTCTCAGCAGTGGCGTCTCACGTATATGACGTTGGGACATGTCCCCACAGGGGCAGTGCTAGGGGGTCCAGCCAGACGGGGCCACGTGGAAAGTCAAGCGAAGCCTCTCTGGGCTCCTGGGTGAGAGGCTGGATCCTATAGGCCTGCCGCTGGGCGGGGCCCCGGGAGCCTGGGGTCTGGGAACGGGGTTTCTGAGCCCTTGTTCCTGGGAAGCCGTCTGCTTTCTTTCCTTTTCTTTCTTTTTTTTGTTTTGTTGCTGGTTCCACACCCTCACACATGCTGGTGTTCTCTGTTGATTTCCATTGTTCCCTCTCGGCTTTGGGCCTGAGCCTCGGGAAGTGGAAGCCCAAGTCCTGCGAGGCTGTCTCATTCGGCACAGCCCTGGGTCTCGTGGGTCTTGGTCCGGGGAGGCCGCGCTCAGCACTGGGTGCTAGAGACGGTTTTGACAGGCCACCATTTTTTAGTTGTTGTTTTAATGGTAGTTTTATTCTCTGATCATAAAAGTAGCCCTGTCCGCTGAAGAAAATCCTGAAAAGAAAGACAAGTGTAGCCCTGGCCGGTTTGGCTCAGTGGATCGGGGTCAGCCCTCAGACGGAAGGCCCGGGGTTTGAGTCCGGTCCAGGGCACGTACCTCGGTTGCAGGCTCCATCCCAGCCCTGGTCAGGGTGCGAATGGGAAGCAGCCAATCGATGTCTCTCTCACATCAATGTCTGTCTCTCCCCTCCCTGCCACTCCCTCTAAAAATCAATGGAAAAGTATCCTCAAGTGAGGATTAATCAAAAAAAAAAAAAAAAAAAAGAAGAGAGAAAGAGAAGTGTAAAGGCCCCGGGGAAAGGGGATGTCCCCCACACACGCCCCCTCCCGGAAAGTACCTCCTTAGCATTTGTGGGTGTTTCCTGCCGCTGTCTTTCGGTTCCTGGATTGCTAACACGGGTAACTGGTTCTGGCGCTGCCTCCCTGGTATCCCCAGTTCACAGCACAGCAGGTGTCCCCGTGTGCTGTTCTGCGTGAGTGTTCTTAGCGACGCAGCCTTTTCTGTCGCGTAGCAGATACTTCGAGCACCGTGGTGGAGGCCTGCGAGCTCGCTGGCGTTTGCCATTACACACGACAAGCCTCTTTGGGCAGCTCGCCCCGTCTGCATGCGAGCCCCTTCCTGGAAGAGGGTTTGGTGCCCATTGGGGTGGCCTTTTGTGGTAGCCCCGGGCTGGCTGGAGCCTCAGCCTGGCCCTCGCCCACCCAGGGTTCACTCTTGCTTGCCTTTCTGTGCCCCTCAGGCTGCTCAGCAGGCTAAGGTCCGCTTTGCAAACCCAGCTGTGGAGTCTCACATCCCTGGGATCAAAGCGCGCTCCCCTGCACATCGGGGGCGAAACCTGGGAGCTCGCTGAGGTCATTTATGGGAAGAGCTGGGCGCGCAGTAGGGCTGAGCAGCGGTGGCTGTCCGGGGGCAGGGCCCTTGCAGTCCTGCTCTGTCACTGTCTCTTTGCCTGACCAGCGGCCACGGCCTGGGAGGACGCCAGGGTGACTGCAGGGTGGGGCTGCAGCCCGCACTTCTATTTTCGGCTCCCGCAGCGCTGGGCAAACAGTGGGACCTTGAACGGATCGTGTCAGCCTCGCTGGAGGAGAGTAAACTGTCAGATGATGCGTTGGCCAAACCTGAAATTCTAGGACCAGGAAATGACCCAGGAAAAAGGTCTCCTTGCCGGGGCCTTTCTAAGGTTTCTAAATGCGGCTTTATTACACACGGCAGGTAATCATAGGAGGCCTCAGCGCGGAGAGCACGTGGCCTGCTGGGTGCACTGCGGAGCTATCATCTTTCTGCTGACCAGGCCATCGGGACCCTGGCAGCGGCAGGCCTCTCCCCTCCGCTGGGCGGCGGGAGGCAGCCCTGGAGGGCTCAGCCTCAAGCTGGTGGCCTTCTACTACCTACCCAGGGGGGTGGCAGGGCAGCACCCAGGGGCATGTGAGGAACATCAGGGAAATCATGGAGCAGAGGAGACCTTTAGAGCACCCAGTCCAGGGGTCACACAGGGTAACACCAATGGATACAGAGGTCTGGGTAAGGCAGTAGGGAGTGGTGGGGCCTGGGGCTAACTGGAACACTGACTAGATTCTGAACAAAGGAGATGACTCCGGGAATTGTCTCGGTGGGGAATGCGAGCCCAGGGTTCCTGGACCTTCCCTTCCTTTACGAAGCGAAGCCAGAGGCCAGATCTTTGTGTGAGGTTTTTCTGCGTTTGAAAAGTGACAGCTAATTGGAAGTCCCGTCCACTGCTGTATGCCGCAGACGAAACATCCCGCGAGGCAACAGTTTATCCTGATTTAGTGCAGCTCTGGCCAGATTAGGAAACTGAGGCTTGGGATTTGGGGACTTGACAAAAGTCGCCAGGGAGGTCATGGCCCCGAGGGACAGAGCAGCCACACAGCTTGTAATGGCAGAGGCCAGGGTCAGGCTGGGGCGTTGGGACCCTCTCTATGGGGCTGTCCAGCCGCTGTGCTGCCAGACGTGACCCTGGGATGGCTCCACTGAAAGCCGGACCGGGAGCTTGGCGCAGGCCAGACGGTGACGCGCTGCCAGTCTGCGGCCCACGGCTCGCACACGGCGGGCAGGAAACTACCGCTGGCCAGGGAGGTCCGGGTGTGCATTTGCTGAGCTAACGCTTTCAGCCCTGATGGTTGCCTGGCAGCCTGGATGCAGGGATCGACTCTGCCATCTACTTGCTGTGTGACGTTGGACAGATGACTGCACCTCTCTGGGCTCACCTGCCCAGGGAGTGACACCGAGGGCACCTAATACAAGGCTGTTGGGGAGGTTGGACTGGCTTGAGCCACATAAAGTGTTTATGCTCCTATCATAGTTAGTATGTGTTCGCTTTTGTATGTGAAGGGCCCAGCACGTAGTAGGTGGTCAGTGAGGGCAGTCACCCTGTGATTAGTGACCAGAACAAGTCCGCTATGTTCATCTTGCCGCTTTCACAAGGACCACACACTTCACACAGATCCACCTCCCCACGCTCTGGCAAGAATGCCCCGAACCCAGGCAACCTTGCTTTTCTGTTCTTGGTCAGCCTTGGCTCGATGAGAATTTCCCAAACGTGTTTGTCCCTCTTTTAAAAGCCCCAAGATGAGGATTCACTGCCAACATGTGCAGATACATCAAAGGGACTTCGGGTGCTGGCTGACGGTGCTGGCGTCTAAAGAGGGGACGGACCAGGGCTTCCTTCCCGGGCCCTCTGCGGCGGCTGCAGCGGCAGCTCCCCTGTCTACCTCCTCACATCCTGTTTAAAAAGGCCCCCGATTGTTTGCGGGAACCACCCAGTGTGAGGACTCAGGAAGAAAACTGGAGGGCGGTCCCCTCGGAGTCCTACTCCGTCCCCGGTCCTTCCTGATAATGATGGATTTTGTCCTGTGTCCTCTTGCTGCTCTCAGCTCTGGTGGCCACCTCTGGGCTGAGGGCCGCTGAGCCTGTCACATGACACCATCGGTAATGAGAAGACCAGACACTGTGCCCAGAACGTGCCATGTTTTCGAGCCACCTTTTTAAAAAATATATTTTTATTGATTTCAGAGAGGGAGGGAGAGGGAGAGAGGGAGAGAAACATCAATGATGAGAGAGAATCATTGATCAGCTGTCTCCTGCACGCCCCACACCGGGGATCGAGCCTACAGCACAGGCTCGTGCCCTGAACCAGAATCGAACCTGGGACCCTTCAGCCCACAGGCTGGTGCTCTATCCGCTGAGCCACACCGGCCGGGGTGGGAGCCACCTTCCTACCCACTCTCAGGGTCATGAGTGTCCCCACTCTCTGGAGGAGGAGACGGAGGCTCCAGGCGCTTTCAGCATCCGTTTCACGATGCCCAGCAAGGACGTGTCAGGACTGCAGCTGCCAGGACAGCCGGGCGCCCTCCGGAAGCCCACCTGTAGTGGCAGGTGCTCCCCACGCCTCCCGCAGCCCAGGTTGCATGGATGTGAGAGGCACTGTGGGCCGCGATGTCATTGCTTGTCCGTGGCTGATGGCACCTCCACCTGGAAGCCCAGAGAAGCATTTGGAAGGTGGAGCTGTGTCCAGAAGGCCACCGACGCGTTTCTCCGCGAGGCTTACCCTCTGACACTGAAAGGGGGTGTCGGCCGGGGCGCTCCCGTGCGCACAGGGGTGCAGCGGCTTCCCCAGGGACAGAGCCAGCCCAGAGGACATGACTAGAAAGGGACCCTGAGAGCAGCCTCTCAACTTTGCTCATTGGTTGGGTGACAAGCCACTGTCCTCCCGGGGTGACACGATCGGCCTTACTTCCCTCGCTGACCTCATCCCGTCACGTGATCCCTGTGACTCGGCAGCGTTCAGGCTCACAGGGCCCTGCCCCGCCTGCGGGCTGAGTGCCGGCTCCTGCCACCTGTGATTTCGCACCCACTTTCCCCTGATTCCCCTGCCCACGCTCTGGTCCCTCTGGCCCCGCGCTGTCCTTGCCTGGCTGGCTCACTCACTGCCTCCCGCCACCCGCTGTGTGCGGAATGCCGCTGCTCTGCTTCATTGGATGTGTGAGCTTCCAGAACTTGGACTTGATCACCCGTGTGTCACCAGCATCCCCATCGGGGCCCGTCAGCTTCTGGGCCCCCGTGAGCCTTTGCTGAAGGACCGGTGGCTTCCGGTTGCTCCTGCTAAAGCCCCAAGAGGCTGGTGGAAGGGCCTCTCTGATCTCAAACAAGTTCTCTGAGCACCTCCCGCCCCTGCACAGGCCTCTGCTGGGGGGGGGGGGGGGAATGGCTCCGCCCTGACACATGGTCCCCTGGGACCTGAACCTCGCTTCCTCCTCTGTCCGGCGGGAAGCTGAGCTGCCTCGGGGTGAGCCCATGCCAGGGCGGGAGGGTCTCCGCACTAGAGCGCACCCCTCCGACCTACCTAGGCAGGAAGTGGTCCCCGAGAGCTCGCGCTGCAGAGCTTTCATTGACGGTGTGCGGCTCGAACCCGAGGCTCGGGTCCCCTGACTCCCACCCGATGCGGGTGCCGCTGTCTCCTCCCGGCGGCGGAGGATGGGGCTGTCGCCTCAGAGAGCCCTGACGTTGCCCTGGGAGTCTGGGCTGAGCGCGCTTCGGGCTCTCGGGTGAGACCTGCACGCCCTCTCCCTGCGGTGCAGCTGAGCTTTTTTTTCCTTCTGTTTTTCAGATGAAGAAACTGAGGCTCAGAGAGGTTAAGGAGCTCCCCCGAGGTCACACAGCTGGTAAGTGGCGGAGCTGGGATTTGAACCCAGCTCTCTTTGGCTCCAGAACCAATTGCCTTGCTTTGTCTGCTGGGAACTGTGTTGAAATGACCATTCCCCTTTCCCCCACGTGGGGGGCCCCTTGACATGGCGTTTGTGGGGTGTCGTCTCCCCAGCACCGGTCGCAGTGGCTCCCAGACTAGGAAATCCTGTCTAAGCCACAGGGTCGGGCAGTGTTCAGGGAATGGGGTGCTCACCGGGTCACTGGAAAGTCCCGGCTAACCCAGGGGCCCCCTTGGCTGTGTTCAAAGTCACCACCTCGGACCGGACCGCGGGGGAAAGGCGCTCTGCCCCCATGACAGTGTGCAGGCTGCAGCCACAGGCTGTTTCGAGGAGGGTGATTCTTTGTGGTTGAGAAAGTGAGGCCCCTGGCTTCGTGGTAGGAAGGGGAGCAGGGCAGGCGGTGGAGGCAGGGTGCAGCGTGGGGCCCCCCATCTTCCGGTTAGGCGCCCACATGTCTGACGGTATTCTGTCCCTGCCGCTCACGCCCCCTCGCCCGTCACCAGGGGTGCCCGAGTCCCCATCTCGAAACCCACTCTTCTCCTGGAAAGTTTCTTAGAAGCTGTTTCTGAGAAATCTTAGTGGAGGAACCGCCCCCCTAGGTGAAGGGCTGCAGATTAACGGCCTGTTGGTCTCTGAAGTCTTCAGGGGCACCTCGTGGAGTGGGGGCTGGGAGTGGGTGTGGTGTGTGAAGGGCTCTGGTTTCCAAACCACCCTGGGGGTGAGGAGGAAGCCCCACAGCGGGGCTTGGGGTTTCACCCCCGCCTCACCCAGAAAGCTCGGCTCAGCGCTGGCTTCTCCCTGAGCGTGAGACCCACTTTCCAGAGCATGTGAAACCCACTGTTAACGGCAGCTGCTCCCCAGAAACGTGTGGACCGCGCCAGCCCCTGCCCCTCCCCGGGCCTCGGTTTGCCCATCTGTACAGTGGGCTGCGGAGCAGGTACAGTTGCGGCTCCACAGCCCCTTCCAGCCGGGAGGCAGTGAGCCTTTGATGATGCTCATGCAGATCGTGTAGCTGACCAGGCAGAGCCCTTGCAGCAGAGAGGTGGGAAGGGGGTGGGTGACAATTGAGAAAAACAACCCCGTCCGCCCTTGGGTGTCCTGGTCAGGACCAACCCCGAGCCTCCCGCACACCCGGGTTCAAGAACGAGCTGACAGGCCATTTTACCATCCCAGGGAGGTCTCTCCGGGCTCCGGGCTGTCTGGGAACCAGACTGGGAGGGCCCGGTGCCCCCTCCTGCACTGGGTGCCCCACATCCTGCCCAGCCACGGGGGAGCCAGCGGCAGGGCGCACACGTGCTCACCGCCTTCTGGGTGGCTGCGCAGAGGCACGGTGTGGTTTGCAGTATTTTTAGTTTGTTGTTTTTGCAGAAGCCAAGGGAAGTGTGTAACAGGCTGAGCTCCGTGCTGCCCTCCTCGAGGACGGCCGAGCTGCTCAGCCTCCGCGGGGGGCAACGGGGCTCAGCCGGGAGGGGCCCCCTCCCAGCACAGGCTCCAGAGGGCAGAGGGGGCCGGGCGGCCCTGGGCAGGGCTGGTGTGAAGATTGTTATTGAAATCGTCCGATTTTCCACACGAGGACCCTGAGGCCCGGCACGGACCGAGGCCCCCACCTTCCACTGTGCACAACCCAGCGTGAACCTCCGCTCCTGTGTTGGGAGCACTTGTCGCTGCCTCTGCCCACAGGGACGGAGTGGGTAGTGTAGGCTCACAGTTGCTCGTGTGGGAGACAATGGAATAATAATAATAATAATAATAATAATAATAATAATAATGCAAGAGTAACTCGGTTTTGCTTACTCACAGCTGTAAACCTACTGTTCCCGCCGTCTGTCTGTGTCGGTTCGGTGCCTGTCTGGCCCCCAGGCTGGGCGTGCTGGGGGGTGGAGGGATGTGCTTTGGGAGTTGAGATCCCCAGGTTCTAGTCTTGGTGCCACCAGAGACTCGTTTGCCACCTTGGGCGGGTCACCTCTCCTCCCTGAGCCTCGGTTTCCCCAAGGGGCAAAGGCAGCAGGAGAGCGTGGCCCCCCAAGTCCCTCCGTGATGCTGAAACGCCCGGCCCTTTGCCTCCCAGCCGCCCTGCCTCTCTCACCTCTCCCTGATCTGGGACCTGTGGCTGCCCGGCCAGGAACCTGTCTGGGCCCAGAAGGCGTCATTAAGTCTTTCATTAACTGAACCCCATTCGGCCTGGGAAAAAATAATAACCGGAGAGCAGGTCTGCCTGGTTCCCGGGCGGGCGAGCGCCTGGAAGTTTGCCATGGGGAACGCTCACAGAGCTCCTTCCCCCTGGACTCAGCCCGCCTGCCTGCCTCCTCCCCAGGAAACAAGGCGGCCGCCCGGTGGTCGACCAGCAAGCCCCTCTTCCCTCAGCCCCACTGGGCCTATCTGTGTGCCCAGGAAGCAGCCCCCGGGCGGGGCCAGGCCGAGGGCACAGTGCCAGGGATGCCGAACTGAATAAGACACAGTCCGTACCCTCCACGGTCGGGCTCACCCCGGCCGCATTCTCCACTTGGCCGAAATCCAGAGAGTTCTTGCTGTGCTCACTCTCCAGCCATAAAAATGCAAATGTCAAGACACTTTCACCTCTCTCTGTTTTCTGTTTTCCCCAGTGCCTGCCCCAGATTCACTGGTTTAATATGTTCTATGTTTACTAACCAAAGCTAATATCCCTGTTAAAATCAAATCAGATTTCCTTCTGGCCCAGTTCGCGGAACACATCGGAGTCTCCTGTGAATTCGGGGGAAGTGGGGGGCGGGGGGAGAACAGGGAAGTTCCTGGGGAAGGTGGCACGTGGGACGTGAGGTTCACCAGCTGGGACAGAGAGGTCACTCGATCGGCAAGGACCTTGTCTTGATAGTAACATCCGTCAACATGTGGGAAACAGGACAGAAAAGATGTTCCAACCGGGATTCACTTTTTTCTCACTTAAGTTCGCCTGTTAGTGTTTCACGGCGTTGGCAGAAGACATGAGACGCCTGGGTCACAGACCAGGGATCTGATCCCTCACGGCACAGCCGGCGGCATGAGCTTCAGGTTTGTGTCGGCTTCCTCTTTGCCCCGGAGTCCTCGGGGCCCAGCCACGGCGCCCAGACAGATGCCGGCACATGTGATGGGTTGCAACATAGACCAGGGACACTGAGCTGGGGGAATCCATCGTGTGCAGCGAGCCGAAAGCAAGCGTTTCCCTCATGTTTCATGACTTCTTGCTGCAAACACAGCCCTAAACAGTGAAGACCAGTCGGGGCCTTGGATTCTTAGCTCACTGAGAGTGCGAAGGGCTGGGAGACCCTCGGAGGAGCAGCTCCGACACTCGGTCGGTCGGCACTGAAGGAGTCTGGATTTGAATCCCGGGCCTAACACCTACTCACTGTAAGGTGAGGCAGATTACGGCATCTGGACTTCTCTTAGCCTCCGTTTGCTCATCTGTAAAGTGGGACGATACCTCCCTTTCCGGTGATTATTAGAGAATATGGAAGGTCACTCTGCCAGCAGCCCAGCGGAAACAGGAGACCGTCTCTGAGCTCAGGGAGCCGCGTTGCACGGAGAATCTTTTCGGCTGCGCATGAATATATGTGGGAAAACGAAGCAGGGGAAGTGCAGGGAGGGGTTGCTCATTGTGAATCGGGTACAAAAGGTTCAGGGGAAGTCTCTCCTCCGAGGCGAGGCCCGGCGACCTGGCATCCTGAGTTAAGTAAAGAACGTCGCACTATCTGTGTGCAAAGCATTCTGAGTGAAGCTGGAAGCCTGTGCCCAGGTCCCGTGGTTGTCATGCGTGAGGCCGGTGTCGCTGGAGCAGAGAAAGCAAAGGCATAGAAAATGGAGTCAGACAGGAGGCAGGACCAGCTCTTGCAGGCTCCTGCAGACCGTGGCCAGGACCTTGGATTTCAATCCAGGCGTGGAGAAAACCCGCTGGAGATTTGAGCAGGCGAGGGCAGAGCAGAGAACAGTGTGGAGAGGGCACAGGAAGGGAGAGGTGGTGGGCTCCGGCCAGGGCTCCTGCTGTGGGACCAGCTCAGACTGAGACTGAGAGGTGGACACTTCCCCTGAAGAGCTGGGGCTCCTTGGGCTTCACTCCTTACAAAGCGTACGGCCCTGGGCCTCCACGCTCCCATCTGTAAAATGGGCATATTGGTCGATTCCGTGAGTTCACGGGACTAACGCCCTTAGACATGCTCTGAGAGCTATCCTCGGGGCCGAGTACACGGGGACGGCCACTCTCATGGGTTAGTACAGAGGGGGAGCCGGCCCTCACCAGGCCAGAGCTCTCACGGTGGCCTGCGTTCGCTGGCGCTCCTCGGCACGTGTACTTGTGTTTCTGTTTGTACACAAGGGCCATGCGTGGTGCGGTGTGGTCAGGTCGCTTGCCCAAGATCGCACAGCTCCTCAGCGCTGGAACTGCAGCCCCCTCCCCCATCCTCTTCCCAGTTCACACCTGGACCTGCGTCAGCTGCCTCCATCCACTGCTGACCCATGGTGACCCTGAGCAGGTCCTTGCGCCTGCCCGACCCTCTGTCCTGTAAGCACTAGGTGCTGAGCCCCTGTACCTGCTAATGACACGAGGTGGGAGGCGGCTGGGGTGGGGTTCTCAATGGTCTATTTTTGTCATGGTTTCTGCACCCCCACATCGGGGCCATCCCCTTTTTCCCCCTGGGGCAGCTGTCAGCCTGGGCGCTCCAGCACGGGCCTCCCTAAATTCCTGACCACATTTCACGCTTCAAGTGCTGCCTGGATGTCTGCATGCAGCGCCCTCAGGCCACACACATGAGGAGATTGGCGGATTTAAATTCCTTTTGTGCGACTCAGAACCTGAGGACGTCTCCAGCTCCTGTCACAGGACCCTGATCCCCGTTAATCGTGTTTCCTCGGGGCGCTCCTCCAAACCGCCTGCCCTGAGCCTCATTGTGTTGTTGGAACCTTTATTTTCCCTCCAGCTCCTCGCACAGGAGCCAGCGAGAGGGGCCAGGTGAGGAGAGAGGGGTTTGCAAGCCCAAGACAGGCTCTTCCCAAGCCGCCAGCAGGTGTGGGGGCGTGGCAGACAGTCAAGTCTGCGCAGGAAGGAGTGGGGACACTGAGGCCCCAAAGGAGGCGGGCCCGACTCCAGGGGTGTCTGTGCACCCCCTCCAGTCCAGCCTCCGTGCCATCACCATCTGCTGCTCACAGACTATCAGTGGCTCCCCATTGCCTTCACCCCAGCCTGCCCATTCCTACAGGCTTCCCTGACCTGCCCCCACCCACCGCGGCCGCTCTGAAGGGCACCTTCCTTTTCGTAACTGTGCCAGGCGCCCCCATCCCCAGCGCCGCCACCTGGACTTTGGGGAGCTGCTCGGTTCACCCCATTCTCTCTGCTCTCTCCCATCACTGTCAAAGCCCCCGTCTCCACGGCCACCTCCACTGAGCCTTCTCTCTCCCTGCAGTTGTCACCTGCTTGCCACTGTTGTATCTCCAGGGCCCTTGGCGTTCCCTCTGGAGCGGGTCCCTGGCCAGCAGGGATGACAGGTGCGAACTGCCACGCCCCCTCTCGGGCTCCCTCTCCCGGGTGGGCTTCTCTCCGATGCTCTTTTCCGGAGGGTCCTGTGTGGCTGCAGCTGTAGCTGGTCCTTCCCGAGCCGGGAGGAGGGAGGCAGGGCCCGTCCGTCTGGGTCTGAGCTGCAGGAGCACAGAGACCAGCTCCGGGGTGACTCAGCGGGGCTCGGGGTGACTCAGCGGGTGGGGCTCAGCTGGAGAGGGCACCGGACGAGGAGAGGAGGGCCCTCAGCTGGGCCGCACGCAAACCCCGTGCAGGGCTCACGCCCCCCTCTTCGCGTGAGGATGGTCCCCGTCCCTCTCCCAACCCTCAGAGGCCAGGCTCAGGGCAGGGACAAGCCCCACGGGACACCCTCGCTGGGCCCCGCCTGGGCTGGAGTTCCGGCTCCTTGGCAGGTCTCTGGCTGCTGGGCCTCTGTGGCCGCCTCTGAAAGATAGAGATAAAACCCAGCACCAGCCGGCGATTGTCCTGGGCCCCGGCAGTGTGACCAGAACAATGGCTGGCAGAGAGAGAGCCTCCATGAGGCGTCTGTCCTTCCGGTAGCAGATGGATGGATTAACCCTGCTCTGCGGGGCCGCCTCAGCGGCAGGGACGCTTTTAACCTCCATTGTCCAGATGAGGGATGGGACATCCCTAAGGTCACCCGCCAAGGGCACCCACCCCCGGCTGCAGCTGGCCCCCCTCCAGCTCTGCCTGCCTCTCGTTCCCTCTCAGCCCACGTGCCTGCCTGGCTCCTTCCCCGGGGAAGCGCCACGCCAGGGCGGCTTCTCCTCTCTTGGAGTTTGGGGCCGCTCTCCTCTCAGCTCTGGCAGCCCTCTCGCCATGTGTCCTTGGAAGTCTCTTCCCCTTTCTGAGCTCAGCCTCCACATCTGTCAATCAAGTGGGGCAGAAAGGGTGGGTGGGGGTGTTCGTGGGCACCCCGTGCTCGAGGGAAGAGGGAAACCACTGGAAGGAGTTCGTAAGGAATCCCAACATTCAGGGCACTCGCGACGTGCCAGGCACCTCAATGCTTCCCCCGCACGGACTCGGGTCGGACGCGGGTCCTTGGCGCAGCGCAGCGAGGCCGGTGCCACGCTTGCGGAAGAAGAAACGAAACGGAGGCCACGTCTCGGGCGGCCTCACGAGGCGGGGGAGGCAAACACAGCAGACAAGAAGCCGAGTGCAGGACGGCCAGGTCAGCCGAAACCCGAGATCGGAGAACCCAGCCCCGCGGGAGGACGGGGAGACGCATCGTGCTGCACCTTGCTTTTCTCTGAAGGCGTCTGCCAGGACGTAAGGTGCTTGGATCCGGAGCCTAAGAACCAAGCCAAACGCAGCCGCCGCGAGGCTCAAAGACTAGACGGAGCTTTTGGCCATCTCCCAGGGCGGCAGGGGAGATAAGAGAGAGATCACAGCGGGCAAGGAAGAGGCGCCTTGGTAGGCATCCCAGCCATGCGCTGAGAAAGGCGCTGAGAAGGGCTGGGCCTTCTCAGTGAGCGCAAACCCGAAATACCCGGTCATCCCAAGGGACTAAGGTGCAGGCCCAATCATCCTGACCGTCACCGGGACCAAGGTTATGTGCCCCTGCTCCCCCTGCCCGCCAGGCGGAAAAGGCTTCCTCCCGGAATAAGGACCGCCGCAGCCAGAGCCTCTGCATGTCTGCCCTACAACGTGTCTGCATGTACCACGCCAAGGCCAGACCACATGGCCAAAGAGAGAAAACAGACGGTAGAAACAGACCCACAAGTTACCCCAATGTCACAGGCATAGACGCAGACTTTAAAATAACCTGTGGTAGTTCATTGCAGGAAGATAGATGACAAGATGGGGAATTTCATCAGAAAACTACCACTTAGACAAAGAGTACTCAGGTGGAAATGCTAGGCCTGAACGATACAAGAAATGACATGGATGTATTATATGATTCAAACGCACCGGACACAGCAGAAGAGAGGATGCAGGCGGCAGTACCTACCTCAAGAAGTTGGAAAGACAACAGATTTCAAACCCAAAATGAAACGTCAAGAGAGCAGATAACAGAGAGAGCAGGGATTGGTGGAATAGAAGCGTTCGCCATGGCGATGTCGAGACCCAGGAGGAGGCAGAGGGGCGGGTCAGAGTGTGGGCTCAGCCCCCACCTCCCTGTGTGATCTTGCACAGGCCACTTGCCGTCTCTGAATCTCAGTTTGCCATTTCAGGGGAAGGGGCATGAGTACCTGTTTGGCCCAGCTGATGTGAGGATGACAGGGCGGGCAGCGCTGACGTCCCTGTATTACAAGTGCTGACCTTACCGCCGGTCAGCAGTGTTCGCTCCGTCATTTCACCGGCACCCGTGGTGCAGGGGGCTTCACGCGGAGCTGGGAGGGCGACTGTAGGTTTTCCAAGTATAGTGGGGCCTTGACTTATGAGTGTCCCGACTAACGAGTTTTTTGAGATACCAGCTGTCTCTCGGCCGATTTTTTGCATTGAGTTGATAGAGTAATTTGAGTTAACGAGCTCCTTAACGAGCTCGGTCTCGGAACGAATTAGACTCGTAAGTCAAGGCCCCACTGTATTTGAAACAATTCTCTCTTTTTAAAAATATATACATATATATGTATATTTACATATGTGTGTGTGTGTGTGTGTGTGTGTGTTTATTGATTTCAGAAAGACGAAGGGAGAGGGAGAGAGAGATAGAAACACCAATGATGAGAGAGGATCATTGATCCGCTGCCTCCTGCACACCTCCCACTGGGGATGGAGCCCACAACCTGGGCATGTGCCCTGACCGGGAATCGAACCGTGACCTTCTGGCTGAGGGGTGGACACTCAGCCACCGAGCCATGCCTGCTGCACTGAAACAGTTCTCCTAGTGGCAGCTCATTGCCGCCCTCTCTCTGTCACCACTGATCGCTGCTGCAGACGGACAGGGAGCCCCCCCCCCCCCTCTTTGTTTGGGGAGGCGTGGCTCACTTGGCAGCAGAGAACTTGGCCCGTGGAGTCTTGGCCCAGGTTCCATGCCAGGGAGCCAGGGCTGGCGCTCCCCGTGTGTGGCGGGCTGCCCCGCTTAATAGAGAACAGGGAAGTCACGCACGCCTCCTTTCTTCCCTGGGGCCCGGGGCGGGGTGCAGGGGCGTTCTTGCTTTTCCACTGTAGTTCTTTCCAGGGCTTTCGAAAGCGCTAATTGTTACCAGCCCAGGCGCCTCTGCTGGTGGGTGGGAGCCCAGCGGGCACCCCGGCCTGGGAGATGGTGCCACTGGGTCGTGCCGGATGGAGGGAGGAGGCTGTCGCCGTGCTCCTCC